>NW_007741608.1:23653-25183 GCF_000696425.1 Galeopterus variegatus | reverse complement strand
CTCGGCTGTGGCCTAGGACCCCGGGCATGCTCTGTTTCTTCTATATCTGATAGTTTTTATTTTATTTTTTTAAAAAAGAAATGAATTCAGAAAATGTGCTAAAAATGTTATGATTTGTCAAAACTCAGTTGTAAGTATGAGTGTATGCTATAGTATTCTCTATATTTTTATTTGCTTACAGAAAAGAACACTTCAGTCGAAAAGCAGCATTCATATGGAATGCATGGACACAGGCTTGGGCCACAGCATGGCTCACNAAAAAGAGGGAAGACAGAAATTATTAAAATCAGAAATAAAGCAGAGACGTGGTAGAGCAGTTGCTTCTTCTATTATGCTGGAGTGAGCTTTGAGGAAAGAGTTGTCCTCTTCTTTTTCTGGTCTCCTCTTGTGATTCTCCTTGTGTCACAGCAATCAGGTGTCTGGTGGGCCACCTGCATGGTAGCTGTGGCTACTGCTGTGGTGTCATGTGGCAGCTGTGGCTGCGGCAGTGGCTGTGGTGGGCCACTCATGANTGCAGCTGAATTACACATAAGGAAGGTTATTATATTGCATGTGCCCTGCAACCCATCCATTTTACCTTGACTATTAATTCCAGAGAAATTCATGTTCCTGTATTCATGAAGACTTGTACCAGAAGATTCTGTAGCACAGTTTGCAAAAGCAAAATATTGGAAACCACCTACGTGCCCACTGTTAGTGCAATAGGTAAAGAAACTGGTCTGTTCATTCCGTGAAATTGTGAGGACAATATAAATGAACAAGCAAGGGTAACACGAGTCAATATGCACACACCTCGAAAGGATAACGTCAAATCCCNAATGCATAAAAATAAAACTACAAAGATATTCTCTCATAGAGTAGAAATGAACAGAAAAAAAATAGAAATTAATTATGCCTATCAGAAGTGGGTTGAGAAATTTTTAGCAGAATCTCCATAAGCCATTAAAAACATGTTGATGTAGGGGTCGGCCCGGTGGCGCACTGCTGCAGTGCGCCGCTTGGGAGCGTGGCGGCGCTCCTGCCGAGGGTTCGGATCCCACATACAGACCGGCCGCTCACCGCCTGAGCGAGGTGCGGACGCAACACCGAGGGTTGCGATCCCTTTGCCGGTCCCACCCTGGTACGGGCTGCGATCCGTTGCCGGTCACGAAAAAAAAAAAGACAAAAAGGAAAAAAAAAAACATGTTGATGTAGTATATTTATTGAAGTGGAAAAGTGTTCATGATTTGCAGCTGAATTACACATAAGGAAGGTTATTATATTGCATGTGCCCTGCAACCCATCCATTCTACCTTGACTATTAATCCCAGAGAAATTCATGTTCCTGTATTCATGAAGACTTGACCAGAAGATTCTGTAGCACAGTTTGCAAAAGCAAAATATTGGAAACCACCTACGTGCCCACCATCAGTGCAATTGGTAAAGAAACTGGTCTGTTCATTCCGTGAAATTGTGAGGACAATATAAACGAACAAGCAAGGGTAACACGAGTCAATATGCACACACCTCGAAAGGATAACGTCAAATCCC
>NW_007741608.1:20668-21638 GCF_000696425.1 Galeopterus variegatus | reverse complement strand
CATGGGCCTGGAGCTAATGGGCACCAACAGCCTGGAGCACATGGGCCTGGCCATGGGTGGCAATGGCTGTGCCAGCTTTGGCTGTGCCATCAAGATGGAGTGGGGCAACTTTGGAGGAAGCTTCGCAGGTTCCTTTGGTGGAGCCAGAGGCCATGCTCCAGGGCTGGCCAGGAAGGCCTGCCAGATATTTGTGAGAAATCTCCCATTTGATTTTACATGGAAGATGCTAACGGACACATTCAATGAATGTGGCCACATGCTGTATGCCGACATCAAGACAGAGAACAGGAAGCCCAAGGGGTGTGGTGTGGTTAAGTCTGAGTCGCCAGAGGCAGCTGAGAAAGCCTGCCGGATGATGGATGGCGCCACGGTGAGTGGCTGATGGATTGATGGAAATGCTTAAGCAGTTGCCTTTTTGAACATTGACACCAGACATCTGAATTTGTATTTTTTTCTTGTTAACCATTTTAATTTGTTGGCTGGACATATAAAGTTATTTTAAAAATTCAGTTGCTTTTTGGGGTAATTTGAATTACTTAATGACTGGGGTTCCATCTGACTTTGCATTGAGANACATTGACACCAGACATCTGAATTTGTATTTTTTTCTTGTTAACCATTTTAATTTGTTGGCTGGACATATAAAGTTATTTTAAAAATTCAGTTGCTTTTTGGGGTAATTTGAATTACTTAATGACTGGGGTTCCATCTGACTTTGCATTGAGATTACAAGGTGCACAATTTTTTTGTAGTTGTGGCATCTTGTTGAAATCGAATATGACTTTGATAATAAATACCAATTCCTGGGGGAAAAAAATAGCATTCATTACATTTTGCTAATATAATGTATGCATGGGGGAAATTATAATTTAAAAAGTATATAACAAATAACTAGTTAATCATGATTTTTTCTAGTGAGATTACTAATTATTTTATTTTTCTATTTTTGTGTATCCATATTTCTGATTTC
>NW_007741608.1:14686-18918 GCF_000696425.1 Galeopterus variegatus | reverse complement strand
AGAGGGGTGGATATGCCGCGGGGAAGGCCGGATGACTAGCCGGTGAGAGGTTTCCCCTCTCCCAATGGGAAAAGAAGTGGGCACAGTGAGTTGCATACACAGCAGTGCAGGAGTTCCAAAAGAAAGACAAAGCCAAACAGAAAACAGCACACTTGGCACAGCCCATAAAATACTCATAACTCAGAAGGGGTGACCTTGATTCTGCAAAATGACATCATCCAGCACATTAAATGAATGTTGTTGATCTAAACACTATTGGATTTGTAGTTGTGTTTGTATTTAATTTGGTTTTATGATTGTATAGGATCCCAAGGAGTTTGTACCTCCCTTTTTAGGAACAGTATAACAAAAATAATTTGAATCAACACTGTCTGGCCAGAAGAATCATCTTGCCTTTGGAGAGCATGTTTGTGTATCACTCAAGTTTGAGGCATGGGGACCTGCTGGAGGGCTCTGAGTGATGGTGGGCTGGTGGGAGATGAATTGAGTGGCATGTTCTAGGTGGCCAGCAGCTGCCAGAGCAAGGCTGGCATGTGGCTTCAACTCCTGAAGCCAGGTATGGGGTCTTGTTTGAGCCCCCATCATGCCAAGGGTAAGACCGAGGATGCTTTACGAGCTTCACAAGGACTGGCCACCAACCTGGAATTTCCTGTTGGGTCTCCAAGAAGAGATGTATCTGTCCTGGTCCCTCTGGGTCCAGTGGGTCGCCTCAGCACATCAAGGCCTCACTGCATATTTACAAATAAAAGGGGCTAGAAGGAAGAGGCCTGTCTTGCCTTCATCCCTCACACCCAATCCATCAACAAGCCGTTTTGCTCCACCTCCAAAATGATCTACCCCCCAACCTCAGCCCCTCGGCTCCCAGCCTCCGCCATTCTTCACCTGGACCATGTCAATGACCTCCTCACCAGTCTCCCCACTCTGCTCCCTCCACATGCAGCAAGAGGGAGATTTTTAACACACACACAAAAAACCTGTATTACTTTAGAGCAGTTTTAGGTTCACAGCAAAACTGAGCAGAAAATGCAGAGATTTCCCATACACACCCTGTCCCCACACATGCATAGCATTATCAACATCCCCCACCAGAGTGGTACATTCACTACAATCGATGAACCCGCCCCGACACACTGTTACCACCCAGAGTCCATAGTTTACATTAGGGTTCACGCTCAGTGTTGTACGTCCTATGGGTCTGTATCACTTCATTACAGTATCATGCAGAGTATTTTCACCATCTTAAAAATCCTCTGTGTTCCACCTGTTCATCTCTCCTTCTCCCCAACCCCTGATCTTTTTTTTTTTTTTTTTAAAAGATGACCGGTAAGGGGATCTTAACCCTTGACTTGATGTTGTCAGCACCACGCTCACCCAGTGAGCTAACCAGCCATCCCTATATGGGATCTGAACCCGTGGCCTTGGTGTTATCAGCACCGCACTCTACCGAGTGAGCCACAGGCCTGCCCTAACCCCTGATCTTTTGACTGTCTCCATAGTTTTGCCTTTTCCGAAATGCCTTATAATTGGAATCATATGGTATTTAGCCTTTTCAGATTCCTTCTTTCACTTAGTAATACGTATCTAAGTTTCCTCCATGTCTTTTCACGATTTGATAGCTCATTTCTTTTTAGCGCTGAATACTATTCCATTATTTGAATGGACCACAGCTTATTCAATCACCTGCTGAAGGACATCTTGGTTCTTTCCAAATTCTGGCAATTATGAATAAAGCTGCTATAGACATTTGTGTGTAAGTTTTTGTGTGAACTTAAGTTTTCAACTCCTTTGGGTAAACACCAAGGAGCACAATTGCCACATCGTATGCTAAGAGTACGTTTAGTTTTGTAACAAACCACCAGATTATCTTCTAAAGTGGCCACACCATTTTTCATCCCATCAGCAATGTATGAGAGTTCCTGTCACTCCATATGCTCACCAACATTTGGTATTGTCAGCCTTCTGAGTTCTGGACATCCTAATGGGTATGTAAGGAGGGAGATGTTTAAAGTGTAAATACCCTGCTCTCAAAATTTTAGCAGCTTCGTGCCAAGCTCAGAATTAAACCCAAATTTTTTGTGGTAGCCTCTGAAAGCCTGTGTGATCTACCTCTGCCCACCTCTGCCACCTCCTTTCCTTCCCCTCTCCTTTTTTGTTCACGAGGCTCCAGTTATCTTGATGTTCCTAGAAAACACCAAACACCTTGGGTTTCAGGGCCCTTGCTGCTGCCCATTGCCCTAACCCCTGATCTTTTGACTGTCTCCATAGTTTTGCCTTTTCCGAAATGCCTTATAATTGGAATCATACGGTATTTAGCCTTTTCAGATTCCTTCTTTCACTTAGTAATATGTATCTAAGTTTCCTCCATGTCTTTTCACGATTTGATAGCTCATTTCTTTTTAGCGCTGAATACTATTCCATTATTTGAATGGACCACAGCTTATTCAATCACCTGCTGAAGGACATCTTGGCTCTTTCCAAATTCTGGCAATTATGAATAAAGCTGCTATAGACATTTGTGTGTAAGTTTTTGTGTGAACTTAAGTTTTCAACTCCTTTGGGTAAACACCAAGGAGCACAATTGCCACATCGTATGCTAAGAGTACGTTTAGTTTTGTAACAAACCACCAGATTATCTTCTAAAGTGGCCACACCATTTTTCATCCCATCAGCAATGTATGAGAGTTCCTGTCACTCCATATGCTCACCAGCATTTGGTATTGTCAGCCTTCTGAGTTCTGGACATCCTAATGGGTGTGTAAGGAGGGAGATGTTTAAAGTGTAAATACCCTGCTCTCAAAATTTTAGCAGCTTCGTGCCAAGCTCAGAATTAAACCCAAATTTTTCGTGGTAGCCTCTGAAAGCCTGTGTGATCTACCTCTGCCCACCTCTGCCACCTCCTTTCCTTCCCCTCTCCTTTTTTGTTCACGAGGCTCCAGTTATCTTGATGTTCCTAGAAAACACCAAACACCTTGGGTTTCAGGGCCCTTGCTGCTGCCCATGCCTGGGACGCTCTTCTTCCAGGGCTGAGTGGAGTGGCTCCCCCTTACATGCTAAGTCTCATCACAAGTGTCAATTTCCCAGTGGGGCCCTTTCCCATGACCCCCTGGATGATGTAGTTTCACCCCCTCCCCAATCCACTACACTGTTTCAAGCCTTCACAGCACTTACCACTTCCTGAACTTTTACTTATTACCCCTTTAATAAGTACTACATCTATAGGAGATCTTGAGTCCCTATGAAGGCAGAGGCCATCTCTGTCCTGTTCACTGCTAAATCTCCAGCACTTAGAATTGGGCCTGGCACATAGTAGGCACTCAGTAAAAGCTTACCAAGTGAATAGTGGGGTATCACTCCACACCCACTAGAATGGTTATAATCAAAAAGGCAAGGATGTAGGAAAATTAGAACTTTTTACATTGCTGGTGATAACGAAAAATGGTGCAGACACTTTAAATACGTCAGTTCCTCAAAAAGTTCAACAAAGAGATACCATGTGATCCAGCAATTCCACTCGTAGGTATGCACCCGAGAGAAATGAAAGCACATGTCCACACGAAAGCTTGTTCATGAATGTTCATAGCAGCACTGTGATTCATAATAGCCAAAAAGTGAGAACAACCCAAATGTCTATCAGCTGACAAATGTATAAATGAAACATGGTACATCATTACAATGCAGTTTTCAGCAACAAAAAGGAATGAAGTTCTGATACATAATACCACGCGGACAATCCTCAAAAACATTATGCCAAGTAAAAGAATCCAGACACAAAAGGCCACTTACTGTATGATTTCATTTATATGAAATGTCCAGAATAGGCAAATTCATAGAGACAGAAAGTAGATCAGTGGTTGCCAGGTGCTAGAGGGAGGCGGGGTGGAGAGTGACTGCTAATGAGTGTAGGTTTTGGGGGGATGTTGAAATGTTCTGGAATTAGATAGTGGTGATGTTTACGCGACTTTGTGAATATACTAAGAAACACTGAACTGGTTCACCGAAAGGGTGAAAGTATATTCTTTGGAAGAGTGAATTTTCTGGTATGTGAATTATTTCTGTATTAAGAAAACCAAAAACCTTGTAAACAAATGTTCATAGCAGCATTGCTCATGATAGCCAAGAAGTAGAAACAACCCAAATGTCCATTAATTGATCAATGGATAGACAAAATGTAATCAGTCCATACAATGGAATATTATTTAGCAATAAAAAGGAATGAAGTACTGATACCTGCT
>NW_007741608.1:11450-13559 GCF_000696425.1 Galeopterus variegatus | reverse complement strand
AAGACTGTACATTCTGATTCCATTCATGCAAAATGTCCGGAATAGGTAAATCCATAGAGACAGAGAGTGGATCAGTGGTTGCCTAGGCTGGGAAAGGAAGGGACCAGGGGGTGGCGGACTGGAGAGTGACTGCTAATGCGTATAAGGTTTCTTTGGGGGATGAAAATGTTTTGAAATTAGGTTACGGTAATGGTTGCACAGCTCCATAAATGCACTACAAATCATTGTATTGTACATTTTAAGTGGGTGAACTTTTATGGTATATAGATCATATCTCAATAAAGCCGTCTTAAAAGTTTATCAAGTGAATGAATGAATGAATGAGGAAAACAGAGTAGGAGAAAGACCAGGGAGGAAAAACAATTGAGAAACTCTTCCTAGGTCTGGACAGAGCTGATTCCCTACGACTCCCAAGCTGGGGATCCCAGTGCGCTCTTCAGTCCCCTTTCCTCTCCTTTCTGCTTCTCTCCTCTCCCTTCCCCAGGTCTGCGATTCTGGTGAAAACTCTGGCCCAAGCTGTGCTGGCAGGAGGAGCCACCTGACACGGAGCACGGCTGCCCCCGAGTGGCAAAATGAAGTTAGCACTCGGGAATGATTTCAAAGGGGCAGTCTTGGGAACTGGGCTGGCATTAGAGAGCCAGGGGAGGCCCTGCTGGAGGGCTGGGGGCAGAAGAAACTTCCAGATGCTTGGAGATAGGGCAATGCCAGTGATGGAGCTCTGGGATATGTTGCTAAATTTCTGAGGCTATCAGAACTCTAATTACTGTATGACTGCGCAGATCTCTGTGTTTTTTTCCTGCCTCCTCCTGCAGTGATGTGGGGACCAGAGGGCGGGATGTGTCTGTTGATGTACCCCGCCTCCCCAACCCTCAGCACAGTGCCAGGCACTTAGCAGGTGTTCACTGAAAGTGTGTGGACTGTAGTTATAGTACAAAGAACAGAGAGAGAAGCCTGGGCTCCAGTTCAGTGTTCATTCTGTCAATCCAGGGACTTTGGGTGGGTCATGTGACCTCAGTGAGCCTAAGCTGGTGCACTTATCTGTGACCTGGGAAGACTATCCCTCTTCCCTGTCAGAAACACATCTTAGGAGCTCCCGACAGCTGGCAGATGGTGAAGGAGCCCTGCACTGGGGGTCTGCAGGCCTGGATGGGGACCCAGCAGCGCCACTGATTTGCTGAGTGATGTCAGGCAAATCCCTTTACGTTCCCCACTTCTATTGTCTCCCCTTTAAAATAGGGAGAAAAATGCTTTTACCTCTGTTCCTTCAACCCCTTTGATGAGTAGTATTGAGAGCCTACCATGTTGCACTGCTAATGCTGGGCTCCCAGTGAGAAACCAGCCAGTTAATTACCACACACCTGAACGTATAATTACAAATGGAGGCTGAGGGCTATGTAGAAGCCCAGGCAGCTGTGAGAGAGGACGGAGGGACCCTCCACCAGATAGGGTCAGAGAAACCCCCTCTGGAGAAGGGCTTCATGTAGAGGGACAAGAGAAGGGGAAGCGTGGTGAGAAGGATGTTCCAGAGCCGGGTGAGGCATGGAAGGAGCTCTCTTCATGGGGTGTCACATGGAGGCCAAGGCTGTCATAGCACAGAGAGGGTCAGGTGGGAAGGGTGGGCAGGTGCCAGAACACGGGGAGCCTTGTTGGCCACCTTTAAGATTTGGTTTTCATCCTAAGTACAACAGGAAGTTATCAGAGCATCCTAAGCTGGGTTGAGATTTGATCTAACTTAGGTTTTAAAAGACGATTCTGGCTGCTACAAGGAGAACTGCTGTTTGGGGCAAGGTGCAGAAGTCTCGTTGAGTGCTGGAGGCAGCTCAGATTAGGGTGATGGGGGTGGAGAGAAGTGGACCAATCTGAGACGGAGTCTGCAGACAGAATCTTCAGGATTTGGGGCCGAGCCCGTGGCGCACTCGGGAGAGTGCAGCTCTGGGAGCGCAGCAGCGCTCCCGCCGCGGGTTCGGATCCTATATAGGGATGACCGGTTCGCTCACAGTGCTCACTGGCTGAGTGCGGTGCGGCCGGTCTCAAAAAGGACAAAAAAAAAAAAAGAATCTTCAGGATTTGGGAAGGAGGGATGGGGGGGGGGGGGGGGGGGGGGGGGGG
>NW_007741608.1:4042-10531 GCF_000696425.1 Galeopterus variegatus | reverse complement strand
CACTCGGGAGAGTGCAGCGCTGGGAGCGCAGCAGCGCTCCCGCCGCGGGTTCGGATCCTATATAGGGATGGCCGGTTCGCTCACAGCGCTCACTGGCTGAGTGCGGTGCGGCCGGTCTCAAAAAGGACAAAAAAAAAAAAGAATCTTCAGGATTTGGGAAGGATGGATGTGGGGGTGGGAGAGCGGGTGCTGAGGGCTCCCTGGTTCTGTCCCACGTAGCTGGGTGACTGGAGGTACCAATTCCTAAGCTCAGCAAGGAGGGAGAAGCAGGTCTGAGAGGGGAGACTGGGGGTTTGGCTGTGTTAGTTTTCACATGTGTGTTAATTCTGAGATGTCTGTTCAACAGCATCAAGTAATACCAAGTAAGAATATCAAGTAAGCAGCTGGAGATCTGGGTCTGAAGCTCAGAAAAAAAAGATCTGGGCTGGAAGCCCATATAACATTTCAAAAAATTATTAGTTTTTTTTTTTTTAATTGCAAAAGTAATGCATGCCAGTCATCACAAAATCAAACAATTCAAAAGGGTATAAAGAAAAGAAAGAAAGAAAGAAAGAAAGAAAATCATGTTTCCCTACACGCACTGCCTCACCTCTATCAGATCAAGTCAATACCAACTTATTCAGGAGAAGAGGAGACTTGAGGAAAAAGGGATTGAAAACTAAAGGTGGTTGGGCAGTACTGCCCAGCCAGGTTTAGCAATGTGCAAGCCCACCCCTGGGAATCATCTTTCAAAAATAATTAATTGCTGCATACCACCTTTGTGGCCAAAAATAGAGGACTGGTCCTATTGATGCTCCCAACCCCGGCATGCCCATCTGAATCTTCAGGTCAAATTAAAGAGGTAGCAATATCTAGACCTACCTAAGTCTCCCCAAATCAGAATCATCTAGGGTTGAAATCTGCATTTTTAAAAGCTTCCCAGATATTTGAATGCAGCAGGTCCACTGAGAACCCCTTTGCTCTTTACATATAACAGGATATTATGCATGAACAACAATGTTGGAGAAATGTAGCTACCAACACGCATCCACACCTATCGTTGTAGGTGTTTTATTGCTTAGGGTAAAGGGTAAAAAGCAGTTTGCACAACAGTATGTGCAGTAGGATTACATTTTCCTCCTTTTGCTTGTTTGGGTTTTCCATAACAAGCACGGATTGCTTTTGTAATAAGGAAGGAGTGGAAGATATGCTCTTCGGGGGGGAGGTGGATAACTCAGATGCTGATTCCAGGTGTGATTTGCCTCGTCGCCGGGTGGGAAGGTCACATTTTGCTGGCTCTATCCTTCCATGATTGTAGTGAGCCCCCTATGTATATGTGTATATGTGTCTGGCCCCCACTAGCGGCTGGTGAGCAAGCACAGATGTGGTCCCACCCTGGTGGGCACAGAGCCAAGCTGTGCAGACAGATGTTTGTCAGCACATGGACAACTGGAGGGATTACAAGCCAAAATAGGAATCACATCTCTTATAGTCATAATATTATACCTAAAAGTTTAAAACTTTCACTTTAAATACATTAAAAACAAATATCATGATTTAATAGCCTGGGATATAGCATTTGCTCTTTGTTAGTATTACTATTAGTAAATAGGCATATTTTGCTCCAATATTCTTCCTGTTTTTGAAATTTTATCTTTGGTTGTTGTGCGGTAATTTTTGAAATTAATTATTTTCTTTGTATTTCTCCAAAAGTCCATAGATTTTTCACTAGGGATTTAATTGAAGCAGTTTAGGTATAATAGGTCTCAAAGTTAATTACCTCATATCATTAATTCCAGAACTTATTTTGAAGGTGAATTTTGTTTGCTAATCTTACAATTGTTCAGAATTATGTTTTGGCAACCTATTTTTCCTTGTTTGTTTGTTTTGATTCTGTGTTTGTTTGTAATTAGATAATGCCACATCAGATGTACAGGTTTCCTTTTGGCTACCTATACACTTTACTGTCATAGACAAGTGAAAGTATGTGATCAGAGTTATACCTAGTTAGAGAAGTCCTGAGTCCTGGATATTCTGGAACAGAGCCAGATATCTTTCTAAGTACCATGATGCTTTTAGACCATGTGTTGGAGCTTCCATTTTGAGAAACATGGTTACCATATTCTCTTAGTAACCATGAATAACTGTACTGGGAGTTCTAGAATTTCCAAGTCTATGCAAAGGCTCTGGGGCAGGAGGGAGCCCAGTGAATTTGAAGAACCGAAAATAGGGCCATGGTGGCTGGAGTGCAGAGACGGGGTGGGCAAGAGCTCCAAGTGAGGCTGGAGAACCACCAGGGGCCAGGACATGTGGGCTTTGCATTAAAGATTTGGGTCTTGATCCAAAGAGCAAAGGGAAGCCATGAGTGTTTCAAACAAGGGGACCTCATGATCAGATGGACCCTTCTGGCTGCGGTGTGTTGAGCAGATTGGATGGGCCCCCCTGAGACTATACCAGGAGAGCAGACAGGATGCTTTCGTAAAAGTCTAGGCCAGCGATGATGGGCCTAGGCCTAGAGTAGGGGGTTGGAGAGGTGCTGAGGAGATAAAATGGGCAATGCCTGGTGATGGATTGGACAAGGGGGTGAGGCAGAGGGAGGTTTCCAGGATGCCCCTGGGTTTACGGCTCATGCAACAGGTGCAGCTGAGGTGGGGAAGACTGTTAGAGGATCAGGTGGGGGGAGATCACGAATTTGACTTGGACACATTGAGTTTGAGGTGCGTTTATGACGTCCAAGTGGAGATGTGGTACAAGCGGTTGGATGTGCCAACCTGTGGCTCAGAGAAGTCAGGCTAGAATAGGGGTTCTCGGCCCTGGCATTATTGTGGGTCATCCTGTACATTGTAGGATGTTTAGCAGCATCACTGGCGTCTCCACACTAGATGCCAGTAGCATCCCTCACTAGATGCCAGTAGCATCCACTGGCGTCTCCACACTAGATGCCAGTAGCATCCCTCCCTAGTTGTGACAACTGAAAATGTCTGCTGATATTGCTGAATGTCCTCTGGGAGCAACATATCCCCCATTGGAGATATCCTGGGCCAGAGGTATTCATCTGGGAGTCATCAGCATCTCCAGGTTGTGGATGAGATTACCTAGGGAGGGAGAGCAGGAGGAAAGGAGAGAGTCTAGGACCAAGGGTTGGGTTGCGCCAGCATCTCAGGGCCAGGGAAATGCCGATGGGCCATCAACAGAGACCGAGGAGGAGAGGTTCAGGAGACGGGAGGAGAACCAGAAGCCAAGTGGAGGGAGTGTTTCTGGAAGGAGAGTGAGGCCAACAGCGTCAAGCGCTGCTGAGAAGGAAGTCCACGTGTCCTGAGGCTGAACGACGCCCACCGGGTTTGGTGACACAGAGTGAGTGTGGCCTTTCCATGCTTTGGTGGAGCAGAGGGCCGAAAGCCGATGTGGCCCGAGCCGAAGAATGAGGAGGAGACAGGCAAGTGCAGACGGTGCGTGTACACAGCTTTTGACCAAGTAGCTGAGACGAGTGACATCACCAAGATGGGTCTTTTTCAGGACAAAAAAAATGTCATTAACTCTGTGAGATCTTTGTCAAGTTCGCCCCTCTGTCCGAGTGTCAAATTCTCAACTCTAAAGCCCCCCGCTCAGAGTAAAAGGGGGAAATTGTTTAACTCATTTTATGCAGTGGTATAATCTTACTTTTAAAACTGGGAAAAAAGGCAAGAAATAAAATTATGGTTTTACTTCACCCATGAATGCAAGATGAAAATCGTAAGTAAAATATTAGCTAACTGAATCCTATGTTTATTTTTTTAAAATCATGACCAAATGGGGTTTACCCCGCCGGCCCTGGAAAGACTTTTTTTAAGATGAGAAAGACTTAAGCATTTTCGATGTCTCTGAGACAGATCTGATTGAGAAGGTGGGATGGAAGGTGCTGGAGAGAGAGGGGTAATGAGTGGAAGACAGGAAGGGAAGGGACCCAGAGGACTGGCCTGCAGCGGGGTGAGTGGCAGTGGGGGGGGAAGGAGGGAGGTGGGACAGATTGGCGTGTTTTGTCATCAGGTTGAGAGTCCCCCCTGAGAACGAGGGACGCCACGCAGGCTGTGTGTGTGGAAGGGGCTTTGGAGGTGTGGGGCGAACGGAGAAGTTCTGATTCCAGGTTGTGGAAAGCAGGAGAGAAGGCTTAGGGAGGCGATACAGTTAAGGAGCCTAGGAGAGGCGGGGAGACGTTGGCTGCTCTCGCTCTTCTTTCTCATTGTACTGGGTTCAAAATTGACTCTACCCTTTAGTTAAGTGACTTACCATCTCAGTGTCTCAGTTTCTGATCTGTGAAATGGGGCAATAACAGAACCTCCCTCATGACGTTGCTGTGAAGATTGAGTTGGATGAAGAGTGTTAAGTGCTTATGGCTTGTGGTAAGAGTGCAAAAAAGGGCAGCTGGTTGGCATGCCTGGGCCTGGGAGACTTGAGGTTTATAACGAACTGACCAGCAGGGGGCAGCAGATGTCCATCCAGAGAAGGACTTGGTGCAAGCCTTCAGGCTGTGATATTCGAAGAGCAAAGATGGGGGCTGGAGGGGACCGAGGCCAGCGTGGAATGCCCGTTGGGTGGGGAATAGGGCTGGGAGTCAGGCGGGCGGGTGCCCCCAGCTCGGGTGGGGTGGGGACCAACCAGGCCAAGGTCACGAGTGTCTGGGGATATGCGGGAACAGCTTTAGGGGCAGAGAGGAGCATCAGCCTCAGATGAGCCGGGAGGAAACACACGGATCAGTACTGGCTACCTCCCCAGGCCAAAGCAGAGCCAGCGGGGTGAGCAGCGACATTCTGGGCAGAAGGAGATGAGGTACCAGGTCTGGTTTAGGAATGAGGCTTGCTTGGACTCGTGTTGAATTGAAAGGGCAGAGTCCAGGCTGGGATTTGGGATTGGATTGGGATTTGCTTTGGGATTTGGGGAGTGAGATAGGCTGTAGGGCTTTGTAGGATGGGCATTAGAAAGCAGAGTTGGCAGCAGGGTGGGGGCTTGAGGGAGGTGGAGAGGAGGATCAGTCAGCCTCCGGGAGAGTTAGGGAGAAGCAGTCTTCTGGCAGAGTCCCGGAGCCAGGCTCAGCTGGGCTCAAGCACTCCTTTGCCCAGGAGACGTCTGAAGGGGCAGGGACACCCTGGGCTGGGCCAGTGACTCACGAGGCTTGACTCCCCTGACAGTAGGTAGTAAGGGAGCCTCTTCCTCCCCCTTCTCCCAGGTCCCTTCAGGCCACGTCTGTTGTCTCAGAAGACTCCAAACCCAGAGCCTATTCTCTCAGATGCGGAGCTCCGCATATGGCTACAGGCCTGGCTAGGTCTGGGATTACAATCTCGTGGCCCTGGCTGCCTGTGTGCACGGTGCTCCCGCCGAGTATATCCCTTCTCTACTAGGTTCTCTTTGTGCCTCTGAAGCTTGCCTATCCCACCTGGAAAGTGTCTGGGAATCACAAAGGTCTCACTTGTCAGGGCTAGAACAGGGTTGCCTGATCCCATGACCCCATTTTATGGAGGAAACCAATGCACAAGGCCCTTGAGGTTAAGTCCTGTGGCAAAGCAAGGACTCGAACCCCAGACCCCAGAGTCCTTCCCCAGCTTGGCAGTGTTAAGCATGACAACCACGCTGTGGCCAGAGCATCTCTGCCTGACAAAGTAGCTGAGGTGAGTGACATCACCAAGAGGGGTCTTTTTCAGGACAAAAAAAATGTCATTAACTCTGTGAGATCTTTGTCAAGTTCACCCCTCTCTCCGAGTGTCAAATTCTCAACTCTAAAGCCCCCTGCTCAGAGTAAAAGGGGGAAATTGTTTAACGCATTTTATGCAGTGGTATAATCTTACTTTTAAAACTGGAAAAAAAAAGAAGGCAAGGAAATAAAATTACGGTTTTACTTCACCCATGAATGCAAGATGAAAATCTTAAATAAAATATTAGCTAACTGAATCTTATGTTTATTTTTTTAAAATCATGACTAAATGGGGTTTGCCCCACATAGGAAAGCAGAATTAACCATCAGAAAATTCATCCATTAAAATTTCCATCTTTATTAATAGACTAAAGGAGAAAAAAAAATCATGGGATTATTTCATTGTAAGCACGTATACACACAAACAGCTTTTGATAAATTCAGCAAAACTTTCGATTTTTAAAAATTCTTAGAAAACTAGGAATAGCAAAGATCTTATGAAATTTGATAAAAATTATGTACCAAAATTTTAGAGCAAATAAATTCTTGAAGAACAATCTTTAGGTACCTCTAAGATCAGGGACAACTCAAGGATGCCTGATATCACAGCTATTGTTTAACTCAGCTCTGGGGTTTTCTGCTGACATTGCAAAGAAAAGGAAAAGAAGTGTAAATATTGGAAGATAAGAGGTAAAATTATCATTACTTGCAAATTGTATAGTCAGTCACCTACACAGAAAAACCAACACAATAATTACCAGATAAAAGAGCTACCTATGAAAATTGATAGTATTTTCCCATATCAGTAATAACCCACTAGAAAATGTAGAGGAAAATAAAATACT
>NW_007741608.1:2276-3581 GCF_000696425.1 Galeopterus variegatus | reverse complement strand
AAATTCTTAGAAAACTAGGAATAGCAAAGATCTTATGAAATTTGATAAAAATTATGTACCAAAATTTTAGAGCAAATAAATTCTTGAAGAACAATCTTTAGGTACCTCTAAGATCAGGGACAACTCAAGGATGCCTGATATCACAGCTATTGTTTAACTCAGCTCTGGGGTTTTCTGCTGACATTGCAAAGAAAAGGAAAAGAAGTGTAAATATTGGAAGATAAGAGGTAAAATTATCATTACTTGCAAATTGTATAGTCAGTCACCTACACAGAAAAACCAACACAATAATTACCAGATAAAAGAGCTACCTATGAAAATTGATAGTATTTTCCCATATCAGTAATAAGCCACTAGAAAATGTAGAGGAAAATAAAATACTAAAAGTATCCAGGAATTAGCTTTCTCTTCCTTTTCCCTCTTTTTCGTTCCCTTCCTGAAAAGTTCAGGCCTACTGCCATGAGGTGGGGCACAGCAAGGTGGGCATCTGTGGAGAGTGCAGCCTGTGTGGGNCTACTGCCATGAGGTGGGGCACAGCAAGGTGGGCATCTGTGGAGAGTGCAGCCTGTGTGGGATGTTGGGGTCCAAGTGGGGTGACAGCAGTGATGTTTATTCCCTAGCTCTATCCACTGAGAGGGCCTGGAGACAGTGATATTCCAACAGCAATGAGCACACGTGGTACTCAGATCTTGGCTTCTGTATTAGTCCGTTTTTGTTGCTTATAACAGAATACTCAAACTGGGTAATTTACAAAGAAACAAAATTTATTTCTTATGGTTTTGGAGACTGGGAAGTCCAAAGTCCAGGGAACACATTTGGTGAGGACCTTGTTCTTGGTGTTGACTCTCTACAGTGATGCAGGGTGTCATATGGTGAATGGTTGAGCAAGAGAGCTAACCTTGTCACTTGCTCTCCTTTTAAAGCTATCAGACCACACCCATGACTATTAATGGATTAACCCATTCATGAGGGTACAGTCCTCACAGTCTAATCACCTCTTAAAAGGCCCCACCTTTCAGGGCTGGCCTGGTTGCACATTGCTACAGTGCGCCGCTTGGGAGTGCGGTGGCGCTCCCGCCGAGGGTTCGGATCCCACATACAGACCAGTTCACGCTCACTGGCTGAGCGAGGTGTGGGCGCAACACCGAGGGTTGCAATCCCGTTGCCGGTCCCGGTCCGGTACAGGCGCGACACTGAGGGTTGTGATCCGTTGCCGGACACGAAAAGACAAAAAAAAAAAAAGGCCCCACCTTTCAATGATCACAATTGGATTTCTCACCCTCTTAGCACTGTTACAATGAAGAT
>NW_007741608.1:0-685 GCF_000696425.1 Galeopterus variegatus | reverse complement strand
CGTGAATTTTGGAGGGGACACATTCAAACCATAGCAGGGACATTCGTAAAATAACTTGCCTGTTATCTTCAAAACTATTATGGTCATATAAGTCAATGAAAGACTGAGGAACTGTTCCAAACAAAAGATCAAAGGGACATGAAAACCAAATGCCACATGATTCCTTTTGCCACAAAACACCCTATTGGGACAATTATTGAAACCTGAATAAAGTCTGAAGATGAAATGTTAGTAATGTGTCAATGTATCAACAAATAAATTGGTGTTTCCCAATTTTGCTGGTTATATTGTGGCTATATAAGAGACTGTTCCTGTTTGTATAAAATACAAAGTACATGAGGGTGGTGATGTACCAGGTTGGCAACCTAAACTCAAATGTTTCAGGAAAAATAATTTTTTGTATTGTTCTTGCAGCTCTTCTGTATGTCTGAATTATTTTGAAATTAGATTTTTCAAAACCCTAAACTTTATATTAAAAGTATCTAGAAGTTAACTTCAAGAATACAAAGAGCCTTAAGGTGAAATTTAAAATTTTTTATTAAAGGACATAAAAGAAGACATAAATAGGTACCTATTCCATACTTATGGTTAAAGCAACTTAACATCACAGAGTTGCTGGCTCTCCTCAAATTAATCTGCAAATTTAGTACAATCTCAAGCAAAATTCTGGATGGCTTTTGTTTTA
>NW_007741607.1:24671-25038 GCF_000696425.1 Galeopterus variegatus | reverse complement strand
CCCACTTCTCCAAATAACTCAACTCTGCAGACCTAGATACACACCTGCCCACCTGCCAACCCGCCCAACAAAGGAATATTGTCAAGAAAACAGAGTCCCTGCAGTGTGCAGGTCATCAGCCCAGGTGCAGCAACAGCCAGCCAATAGCCTGGGATATGACCCCAAGGTCCTGTGCAGTAACAGAAAAAGGACTTCCGGGTGTGAATTTAGCTCTCTACTTTTAATACATGCTGTGCACTTTTAAACATCTAGAATTAGTAGATTTAGAAAGGAAGAAATGCATGTCTAGAAAGATTAGATATTTCAAAGAATAAATAAATACCTAGGATGACTAGATGTTTCAAATAGATGTTTTCCCCTATAACTG
>NW_007741607.1:22221-23115 GCF_000696425.1 Galeopterus variegatus | reverse complement strand
GTAGTCAACTTTACCATATTCTGTGAACAGCACTGTGAGCCCTATGAGTGGACATTTACAGCAGCGTGTTTATGGAAATCGCAGGAGAGAAGGTGGGGAGATAACTGTCAGCAACTTGATTCAGTGGTAACTGTCAGCAACTTGACAAACACAGCCGTCAAATTTAGGAAGGGAAACCACCCTCCCCATTATGATTAAGCTTACATGTGAAGACCTTCAAGAAATGTACAAATGCTGAAATATAAATATGATAAGCATTAGATACCATTGATTAACCAAAATTAATTTACTATTCTTTTGCAACTGAACTTAGTGTATGTGCCGCTGAAAACCCAATTATGCTGACAAAGATATTTATAATTTCAGAATATTTAACTCCTAACTCCCCTGCAGAAAAGCTTGGGCAGAGTAAGTGTCACTGCAGATGATGGAGACAGAAAACACTGGAAAGTCTTCATCATATGTCCTGTGTAAACCTTTTAGAAAAATCAAAAACAACCGGTCGACAATATGCTTTTATGACCATTATAACCAAAATTATACCAGCAAAGTACAACACTCTTTTTCTGTGAAGGATCACAGATGACTTTACCATCGTGTCCCTGTGCATCACAGTAATGAGATGAGATTCATATCCACTGTGCCATGTATTGTATTTGGAAAAACATTTTTAATTTGGAAATTGGGATTTTAAGAAATAAGTCTTCAGTTCCCGATATATGCTGATTACAATCAGCCAAGGTCCCTCCTCTCTGACGCAGTCCTCCCTAAATGCACAAAATGCCAACTTTTAATATGCATGCCTTAGTGAAACTTAACATTTTCTAATATTGAGAGGCGCGGAAGTTTTCCAGTGCTCGTGTTTCTTGAGGGTCTGACGCCCTCATAGGCCAC
>NW_007741607.1:19974-20546 GCF_000696425.1 Galeopterus variegatus | reverse complement strand
CAACACTAAGTGTACAAACTATGTTAGTTTACTAACTCTACTTCTCTCATACATTGGAAACCTCTTTGTTATGTATAGATGACAGATATTATAAAATTAGAGCTCAGTTGTTCACCATATATATACAGTATATATATAGTACAATAAAGTTAAATAAAAACATGGGGGGATAGTTAAGCTGAAATTTTCTAATCTGAACTCACAATCCATCCTTTGCAATTTTTTCTTTTCCACCTCCCTCACCCCAAGGAACAAGTACAGAGAGTACAGTGTTCACGCAGGTGCTTTAACAGTTCTATTCCCAGAGACAACCCCTATCCATTTTTAAATGCTATCTGTAAAATGGGTTATTCTATTACTTCTACTTTTAAATACATTGAGCACCTTGACGATCCAGAAGGGCCATGTATTTTATATAAGAATATGTGCACTATGTACACAGCACTGTTAAATAAAATTGCACACAGTAACAACAGTTATACTGAGGTATCTTCTAATGTGACCACATTGGCTTTGCACCACACCCTCACCACTTTCTTCTCTGCCATCAATCCAGTGGACTGGCACAGACA
>NW_007741607.1:17672-17929 GCF_000696425.1 Galeopterus variegatus | reverse complement strand
GCACTTACAAGATGTGTAATTTTGTAACTCTACCTTATCATACATTGGCAACTTCTTTCTATCTAGAGGGCCTACATGTAGCAAAAGACATCTTTTAAACGTTTGGGAAAAACTTGAGATTAACTTTTTCATATTATATACACAGACCTCTATAATTGGTCACTAAGTCTTTCCAAGGGGGGAGGGCACTTCCTACTGGCCAAATGTAGTGTGTTTCTTTATATTTTCCTTCTCAGATGACATGAAGGCCTGGTAGA
>NW_007741607.1:14958-15673 GCF_000696425.1 Galeopterus variegatus | reverse complement strand
GTGTGCGCTTGTTTGGGCCCCTGCACCTGTGGTTTCTGAGGACTTTCAAGAATGCTCATTGGCCAAGGACTAACGTCCCCGAGGCATGACTGTTTGTAACGATGGAAAACATTGTTGCAACACACTCGCTTTCCAAATGAAAACAGAAACGTCCCCACACCTTTTCAGGGAGCCTAGTGGCCTTGACACTGTTCTGGGAGAAATAGCAAGTGAGTCAAGGAATGTGAGTTTCATGCAGTATTATGTGGAAGATAATTTTCCGTACACTGCTCTCGGAGAGAGAATTTCCTAGCGGAATGCCACGGTTTCTGTAGGGCCCTTCCAATGGAGAACACCATGACTATCCTAAGGTTCCTTTCCATCCTTCCAGACTTCACCACTGATCATGACGTTTTCTATATATTCATTATATCGATCTACCTACGTGGGCCCATCAGCTGAAAGGAACCATCTCGATCCTAGTCAAGCACTCTGGGGGAGCCTGTACTTGGATCTAGCATTTCCTTTTTCTTTTTGATTCTTATTATAATCAGTGGTAGCATCATTATGGTCAAGATTACTGCTCTTTTTTGCTATTTCTATTGTTACATGCCATTGCAAAGCAGGATCTTTGCACATTTCTCTATTCGAGAATGTTAATAGCAGCATTATTCACAATAGCCAAAATGTGGAAGAAACCTAACAGTTGAATGAATAAACATAATGTGGTTTATAC
>NW_007741607.1:12755-13094 GCF_000696425.1 Galeopterus variegatus | reverse complement strand
GAGAGAAGTTGCATTGAATCTGTAGATTGTTTGGGTAGTATGGGCATTTTAACAATACTTTTCCAGCTCATAAGCACAGTATATTTTTCCACTTATTTGTGTCTTCTTCAATTTGTTTTGTCTGTGTTATACAGTTTTCAGTGTACAGATCTTTCACCTCCTTGGTTTAATTTATTTCTAAATAATTTATTGTTTGTAGCTATTGTAAATAAGATTAATTAATTTATTTTTTCAATAGGTGGTTGTTAGTATATAGAAAGCTAATTTTTTTTCTGTAGATTTTGTCTTGCAACTTTATTGAATTTGTCAATTCTAAGAGTCTTTTTGTGTGTCTTAGTT
>NW_007741607.1:10373-10889 GCF_000696425.1 Galeopterus variegatus | reverse complement strand
TCTTTCCTTCATTTATTAGAAATATTTGGGTTAGAAAGGGATTTTGGTTCAATCTACTTTGTAGATACACTCTCCTTATATTTTCTTTGCAGTTTATATTATTTTTAAAAATCCCTTTTTCTTCTCTGTTTATTTACATGAAAACTCTGAGTGGTGGGTAATGCTGACTTTTTTTCGTATCCCATTTTACAGAGGAATAAATGAACACAGAGATGTTTAGGCACTGCTTTGATGGCACAGAGTAAATGGTAAGATGTGGTTTCAACACACTGGTTTTTACATTTATACTAGAAATGACTTGAAAACCATGAGCCATGGATCATTACAACAATCTGTCCTTACTTGGCTAGCACAGGCCTTGAGTGTCGCCTGTAATATTTATTCATCACTTCACCAATGTCTGACACCTTCTCAGTTGATTTCTTCTTGTTCTCTAGCATTTCCACTACATGTCTCACGCTCTTCAGTCTTACCAAGCTGTCTGTGTTTGGCCACTCATTCCCTCTCTGTCTCTTT
>NW_007741607.1:7526-8314 GCF_000696425.1 Galeopterus variegatus | reverse complement strand
TTTGAATAGGTCCCCCAAAGTTTATGAGTTGGAAACTTAATCTCTCTGTTCCCATGAATGGATTAATCCCTCATAAATGGATTAATGACTTAATAAAGGCTTTGCCTTCATTAAAGAATTAATCTTCCTATCACAAACATGAGTTCATTATCACGGAAATTGCTTTGTTACAAACACAAACTCTCTCTGGCTTTTTGATGTGTGGTGCCTTCTGCATGTTACAATGCAGCAAGAAGGTCCTCAGCAGATGCCAGCCCCTTGATCTTGGAATTACTGGCCTCTAAAACTGTGAGCTAAATAAATTTTTTTTNCTCTTCAACTTTAACCCAAGGAAATTTTTTCTCTGTGGATTTTCTCATTTGACAAAAGATACAGTAGGATTATGTTTTAATCATATAATTCAGGTTTTCTAATTTTTCTGTCTCATCATTAGTTTACTTGATCTGTTTATATTCATGAGAGAGCATGCTAAGTGTCTCACTTTTAATTTATAAATTATTTCTTCCCTTGTTATATGCCTTGTATATTCACTTTATTTTTTTATTTATGTTTTGGTAAACTAATGGATGAGTTCTTTATTTGAAGAATATCTGTTACTTATTTTTTTTATTTAATGTGTAGATAAAAATTATTTTCTCAACATAGAAATGAAGGGAAATATCACAAATGAAATTTAAAGTTAATTGATAAGGAACAAATTTAACACACAATGATTAACACCCTTAATGGAAAAAGAACTCTTAAAAATGAATTAGAAATATCTAAGCAGAAATTTTGTAAAGGACATG
>NW_007741607.1:5297-5620 GCF_000696425.1 Galeopterus variegatus | reverse complement strand
GACAGTCCTTCAGGCCATGTGTGGTACAGGTAAAAAATAGATTCAGCATCATGGAAAAATAGCACCTCACATCATTTAAAATAGTCTATAAAAGAAAAAGCCTAAAAAGGCAACATGTTGAAAGGAATAAACAGAGAGGTATAAATATGACAGGAGACAAGAAGATAAACTACAGATAATGAATATGAGCTGAATATTTAGATAAAAATACAATTCAAAACCTAGGGATTTTATCATGGCTCAGGAGTATTAATGAAGGAAATTCTCACAGGCTGTCTTCATGGTAACTTAGGTTTCAGGAGAAATCTAATAAGTTGTATTAG
>NW_007741607.1:2929-3176 GCF_000696425.1 Galeopterus variegatus | reverse complement strand
CTGTTCCTATAACAAATACCTGAAAGTGCAGAGGCAGCTTTTGAACTGTGTAATGGGCAGATGTTGAAAGAATTTGAATGAGCAGGCCAGAAAAAGCCTGCATTGTCACAAGGAAAATGTTTAAACGTGATTCTGGTGAGGGCTCAGAAGAATAGAAGACTAAGGAAAGGCTGGAACTCCTTAGAGATTTCTTAAAGTGGCCATGACCAAACTTCTGGACAAGATGGCAGAATAGATGGTCCCCAGC
>NW_007741607.1:0-1089 GCF_000696425.1 Galeopterus variegatus | reverse complement strand
CACAAAGCTGTGGCAGGATGCACCTCAGGCTCTCCCAAGCTGGGGCAGTGGGGAGCCTCAGGCCTTTGGAAGACCCCCTGACAGATGCAGGAGGCCCAACTGCAAACACCAAGCCACCACAGGAAGCATCCCAGGCTCTCTGAGCTGAGGCAGTGGGGGTTCTTGGGCCTCAGCCATGCCCCCCTCAACACACAAAGCAAGCCCAGTGATGACCACAAAGCTGCCGCAGGATGCACCCTGGGCTCTCCCAAGCTGGAGTGGTGGAGGGCCTCAGGCCTTGGCAACATGCCTATAACACTCGCACTCAGCCCAGTGGTGACCACTGAGTCACCACAGAAAGTGCCCCAGGCCTCCCGAGCCAGAGCAGTGGGGGGCCGAGGGCCTTGGCCATGCTCCCCCAACACCGGCAGCCAGCCCAAGCAATGACCGCTGAGCCACAGCAAGAAGAGCCCTGGGTTCCTGAGCTGGGATGGTGAGGGGTGAGGGCTTTTGCCACACCACCCTGACATCTGCACTCAGCCCAGCAATGACCAAGCCACTGCTGGAATCCCTGGTCTCCCCTGTGGGAATGAGGGGGGTGCCATAGGCCTCAATCCCATCTCCTCCTTCCTCCTTCTTCTACCTCATTTCCTTCCCCTTTCCCCTCTCCCCCGCCCTCCCAACTGCTCTGCAACAACATCCTGGAATGTAAAAAATGATATTAATAAAATTACATAAAAAAAGNGGAAAAAGAACTCTTAAAAATGAATTAGAAATATCTAAGCAGAAATTTGGTAAAGGACATGCATGAGCAGATAAGTCCCACACCCCAGAGAAACACATGGCAAATCAGTACTTTCGAAGATGTTTTTGTGACAGGGCCCTTGGCTCCTGTCTCAGGATCCCGGGTGGCTGGCTCTGTTGCTTTCCTTTTTCTATATTCAATTTATAAATGCCTTAGTTATATTGTATTTCACTTAATTTTTGGATTGATGATGCCACGTTAATAATTATTTAGATCTATGATGTATTTGTTCTCATTGAAAATCTCTTTCCTTCATTTATTAGAAATATTTGGGTTAGAAAGGGATTTTGGTTCAATCTACTTTG
>NW_007741606.1:24302-24885 GCF_000696425.1 Galeopterus variegatus | reverse complement strand
AAAATCTTTATTAGTAGCAAAAAGAATAAAACATTGTAACGTATTTCTAAATGGAATAAGGCACATTAATGCAAATTAATAAACTATAACTGTACACAGCAACATAGATGAATTTCACAGACATATCGAGTAAAAGAAGCTATTTATACAAAGTTCAGAAAACAGGCAGAATGTAGGATGTTAAAAGGCAATGTAGTAGTGGTGTCGGGGNAAAAAATCTGACACAGACAGCAAGAGATTTGAAGATGCCATTCATGAAGAAACTATCCAAATGGCCAATAAACATATAAAAAGATGGTAAAACTTTTTAATAACCAGAGAGATGCAAATTAAAACTATAATGAGATGTCACTATACAACACTGTAATGGCTGAAATTTTAAAAATCTCAATGCCCTGAGTTGGCAAGAGTGTAATGCAACTGGAACTCTCATACACTGATAGTGAAACAGCAAATTGATACCAACATCTGGGAAATTTGTTCAATATTATTCACTTAATCTGAAAATATGCATATTCTATAACCTACATATTTCATCCTAGGCATGTACCCAACAGATATAGACACAAATGTACACCAAAAG
>NW_007741606.1:21833-22219 GCF_000696425.1 Galeopterus variegatus | reverse complement strand
AAAAAAATATTTGAAGAGCTGAAGAGAAGACAACTAGAATTTTTATTTCTAGACACACAATTGTCCCACATAGATAACTATATTTTAAAAGAGTAAGAGGAATATCTTCTTGTCTCTGAGATTATAGCAAAGCTGTCACAAATTTAAATGATGATTTCAAATGATTAAAACGTCATTTAAGTTTTACTTCCTACGTGTCACTTTGTCTCTCTGAAAAACCTCATTAACCACAAGAAACTGGTACAGGGACTGGAAGTAGTTCTTTACACCACAGAAAGTTTATAGATGATGCAGACAAAAGCAATCTTCACAGAAGGTGAAATGGAAAGCGTCTTCAAATAATTAATGGAAAGATCAGAGGAAAGTGCTGGGGCGTTAATCCTTGC
>NW_007741606.1:20720-21057 GCF_000696425.1 Galeopterus variegatus | reverse complement strand
TGTCATCCCTTTTTCCTTTGAAAGCCACCATCACCACCATGGTCAGCACCACCTCCCTATAGGAAGGTACGGGCCGTGGTCTCCTTGGTGTTCTAACTGTGGTATACAGGAAAAAGCACAGGTTTGAATGCAGTCCACACACCTTGTTGGCTGTGTCTATCTCAGGCACATTACTTAGCCTCTCTGAGTCTTCTGTCAAGTGGGGATGACAATACCCATCTCAAGTGTTTACTATGACGATCACTCAGAAAATGGCACATAGTAAGTCCTCAGCAAAAGATAACTAAGGTAACTGATACTACTGCCACCACTGATTATTTTGTTTACTGTTAGATTA
>NW_007741606.1:17240-20207 GCF_000696425.1 Galeopterus variegatus | reverse complement strand
CCATTTCAGTATGGAGGATCAGAGGCCATAGGATGTGGCAGGGTGAAGAGGCTCTGTCCCAGCTGGAGAAGTCAACTCTACACAAGCGTGCAAGACATCCTGGAGCAGTAGGCTCTAGTGACCAGACTCCTTGGACTGTCCCCTGCCCCCAGAGTGGGATGAGTCATCTCTAGGTAGACTGACATCTGAAGCTCCTTGCATTGGTTTTTGTGCTGTGAGCCGTGGATGATGCCAGGGTAAACCGAGGATGCTTTTCAGAAAAAGAAACTGCAAGTAATAACCAGTCACTGACATAACTAGACATTTAAGAGAGGAACTGTTGAGAGGTGATTTTGATTTTTTCTAAACCTCATTGTTTTAGAAATGCATTGTTTCTAAATACCATGAGATGACTAAGGTTCTGCTAAGAGCTGGCATACGAAGGCCAGAAGGCCAGAGAACGTGAAACACACAGAACAGGCAGTATGACCAGAAAGGCTGGAGCTTCAGGGTTTTTAGTGTAAATTGGTGTATTATGAAGGAATACTTGTTCACTGATGGAAAATTGGAAAACACAAAGAAAAATGAGGGGAAAAAAATCACCATTTGGTTTCACAAGCCAAACAAAAAACACGTTTAAAATGTTGGTATACCTCCTCTTTGGTTTTTTTTTTTTTTTCTCTACATATTTTTACATAGCTGGGCTGTTTGTACAGTTTCATGTCCTGCTTTTCATTACAACTGGATGTGTTTTTTATTTTCTAATGACACAAATAATATGTGTTCATTATAGAAATTTTTTAAAAGTGAGTAAAGCAAAAGCCAGTTTAAAATTTAGTATCATTTGTTAGATTTTCTCAAAGTACATAACTTACAAAGATAATCACCTAATGGCCTAATACCTCTATCTCCCAGATATCTTATCATTAGGAAAAAATCCGTATTCAAACAGTTGTAAAGGTACAAGGTGAAAAGGGAAAGTCTCACCTGGTGTTCTGGGCTGTGCTTTCTCAGAGCACAGCAGGTACGGAACAGTCAGATCCTTACATGGTCGCTGAAGATTTCAAGAGCAAGGATTCCAGCTAACAAGTTACATCATCTTTCTTGACCCAGCCTCAAATTTTACGCAGTGCTGCTTCTACCCAGATTCAAGAGGAGGAGAGATAGACCCCAAGTCTTCATAGGTACAAATGATAATACTATATGCATTATTATATGTATTGCTGTTTTCATTAAATATATCTGTGATAGAGGTTCATTTCAGTTGCTCTTCCTTTGAATGCCTGAATACTATTCCATTTGTTCGTACTATAGCAATATTCAACCAGCTCCCTACTGATGACTTTTTGTCTTTTTTATTGTGACAGTGCTGCAATAAATACTCATGTGTGCTGTGGATGTGTATATGACATAAACTCACACACACGCTTCTGCAGAGATAGCCAGAGGTAAATTCCTAGCCATGGTATTGCAAATTAAAGAAACAATTCCATTGCTTGAAATTTTAAATTCTGAAGTACACTGCCAGTTTCCACACAGTCTCACCTGGTGTTCTGAGCTGTGCTTTCTCAGCGCATGGCAGGTATGGAACAGTCAGATTCTTACATGGTGGCTGAAGATTTCAAGAGCAAGGATTGCAGCTAACAAGTTACATCATCTTTCTTGACCCAGCCTCAAAATTTACGCAGCACTGCTTCTACCCAGATTCAAGAGGAGGAGAGATAGACCCCAAGTCTTCATAGGTTTGAGTCAAACTCACACTGTAGATTATCATCTGGAATGGGAGATGTTATTCTGGATATTTCTGAAAAATCAATCTTTACTGCTTTCTAAAAAGTTTGCATAACTTTATACTTTCATTGAGAGTGTATTAGAATATCCATTTACCCAAGCCCCTTGCAAATCTGGTGAAAAATGGTTACCTCATTACTAGTTTGATTTACCTTTTATAATCAGTAATGGTGAACAGATTTTCATATATTTATTGGTCCCTTATATCTCTTTTTCTCATATCTGGCTGTTTATAAAATTTTCTATTGGATTGTTACTTATGTTAGGAGCTTTGTGTAAGTGAAGAAAATTATCCCTTTCTCATTGGGCATTGTAAATACGTTTTTGTTATTGCTCTACGTTTTTGACTTATTTTTTTTCCATACTGACACTTATAACTTGTTTGTAGCCATATTTATCAATATTTTCTATTATAGTTTCTTGGTTTTACATCCTAAAGACAAAGGGCTTCCTTTCTCCAATATTACTTTTAGTACACCCAATTTTGTTTCAAGATTTGGGTCATTTCACCTTATAATCTATTCCATATTATGTTATACAGACCACATAGTGTTAAACAATCTTCACGTTCCTGGAAATAACTCCTTTTGGTCAATATGTACTATACATTATGTACAGTTATATTCCCGTTGAAAATATTTTTTTCTCAGACTGAAGCTTTTCTCCAGTGTTAGATTTCCCCCAAAATTCTTACTTCTTGTGACTGTAACTTATTCAGCAAAATTTAACAGTTTTTGAAAATTTTTTCAATCATTTCATACTTAGTTTACTTCACTTCTGAGTTTTTCTAATTCTGACTTAATTGTTTCATTTAACTTCTCAATTTTCTTACACTCCTCTGGTAACAGTATGTTACCATTTTGATCTGTTTTGTGCGTGCATCCTGGAATATCTCATTATTTGCAGAAATATTATTCTGCTCCTTATTCTCTTCTTTCTAATATAACTACGCATGAAACACTGTCTCAATACTTCTCTGTTGTTCTATTTTGTAGGAGCTTACTCTTCCTGAGCTTCTAGAAGTGCTTCACTGGGGTTTCTTGGTCCTCAGAGCTCCCCCTTCTGTTGCTTTTCTGAAGTGTTCAAAAACGTGGCAGCTTGCTTTCGGCCGTGTCCACCCCGCACTGGTCTGGCCCTCTCTTTCCTCGTCTCTGTTGTTTCTGTCCTGCTCAAATTTGACTCCACTTGTAGCAGTTT
>NW_007741606.1:13342-14025 GCF_000696425.1 Galeopterus variegatus | reverse complement strand
CAATCAATCTTTCCTCTTCCCAGACTTCCCACCCCAGCTCTGCTATAAGCCTTTCTGCAGCAGGCTCCCTTTTGCCTTTTGGGAGTCGAGGACAAGATCGGCATGTAGCAACACAGAGTCTAGGCAGTGTCTAGAGCAGCCAAGAAGATGTTAAAGAAGTTTCTCTGGGCAGAACAGCTAAACTGTCCCAGAAACAGGCCGGTTGCTGGAAAGGCCTGCTCTGCTTGTGTGCTGAGGTCCCAGGGACCGGGGAGAGACATCTTCTGCCAAATTATAAATACTGTGTCACAGCTGAGCATGTCGGCCAACTCAGAATACCAAAAGTATGTGCATCACCTATAGAGGACAAATGACAAAATTAATTCCAACAAGAATGAAGGAGACTAGCCAAAGGCGTACATGTGCACATGCTAAACAGACAACGATGTATGAGCGTTGAAGTAAAATAATAATATTATTTTAGCTAGCACCAGAATACCTCACAAGGAGAACACTGTGTGCTTAGAAAAATATCTAATGAGCCTCTTGACACAGAAGAAGAGACCTTGAGGTTATGGATGTGGCAACATGAAAGACAGTGTTTTCATATGCCACCTTGTTTCTGAGGAGAAAAGAGACAGAGAGAGCCCTCCACTCCCTGCACGTGGTGGTCTGGACTGTGGTGCTCCCTAGAATAAGGCAGA
>NW_007741606.1:10857-11816 GCF_000696425.1 Galeopterus variegatus | reverse complement strand
TGAACATCTTGGCCTCATATAAATATGCAGATGGTACCTAAACCTGTGGTCATACAGATGCGGGGCAATATCAGCGCACATTTGCATGGTCTTTTGGGCAGTTGATTTTTAGGCACTTTACATGGCATTAAACGCTTCCAGATACTCAGATTACATCTGATCATGGACTTGTTCATATAATAATTTCAGGAAAATGAAAAGAACATGCCACGAACTGAGAGAATATATTTGGAAATCATATATCGCATAAAGGACTTGTATCCAGAATATATTTCTTAAAAAAATACTCTGAAAATTCAGTAATAAGGGGATATCTTGGAACAGACACTTCACTAAGAAGAATAGCAAATAAGGACAGTGGTCTACCCTATCCATGGGGAGTATGTTCCAAGATCTCCAGGGGATGCCTGAGACACTGGATAGTAGCGAACTCTATTATATGATTTTTTTCCTAAATATACATCGCTATGAGAAAGTACAATTTATAAATTAGGCATAATAAGAGATTAACAACAATAACTAATAATAACATAGAACAATAGAACAACATAATAAAATGTATGTAAATATACTGTCTCTATCAAAGTATTCATTGTGCTGCACACATCCTTCTTGTCATCTGTAGATCTGATGACCTAGACTAAGCTACTCATTGACTAATGATAGCATACACAGTGTGGACACGCTGGACAAACAGACGGTTCACCTCCCAGACAGGATGCAGCTGGATGGCACGAGATTTCATCCTACACAGAACAGCACAATTTAAAATTTATAAATTGTTTATTTCTCAAATTTTCCCTTTAACATGTTCGAACCACACTTGACTGTGGGTAACTGAAACCATGGAAAGAGAAACTGCAGAGAAGAGAGGATACTCTATGTGGAGATGGTAAAGCCTTCCTCAGGGATTTTTTGGTGGTTTAGGTCATGTAGTGAATGTGAAATGATTTTTAACA
>NW_007741606.1:9228-10131 GCF_000696425.1 Galeopterus variegatus | reverse complement strand
GTTAATTGTTGCTTTTTAAACATTAGTTTAATTGTCTAAAATCTCCTACAATAGTTAATTTAAAACAACTTCCAAGATTAGACTACAAGTGTCAGTACAGAACTATATTCTCCTAATTTAGAAGATTCACGTCAATCACTTAACTCATCAATTGACCTGATGGAGAGTACTCCAGAAACTTGTTCGCATCAACAGTTATCACCAAATCAGCAAATTCTCCTTCAATTACATTCTGTTTTGAAATTCCTGCTTTCCTTTATAACTCCCAGTGTACGGTGTTCTTAGAAGACCCAAAATGCATTATTTAAATTATATCTCCCAACAGTAAGTCCAAGAATTTAGAAAATGGAGCCTACTTCAAAAGACCCTCTTAAGAAAAGAAAAACACATGTCACAGACTGAGAGAATATTTTTGCAAGTCACATATCTGATAAAGGATTTGTACCAACACATGAAGAACCCTCAAAACTCATGACAAGAAACCAAATAACTCAATTAAAGTTAGGAAACAGATTTGCACACATACTTCACCAAAGAAGGTATCCAGGTGGCAAATAGGACAGGGAAAGACGATAGATATCATTAGGCATTAGGGTAGTGCAAAGCACCTGCAGTGAGACACTGTGACAAACTCATCAGAAAGGCTAAAGGTAAAAACACTCACCATGTCAAGCATTGGCAAGGATGTGTAGCGTGAAGCAACTGGAACTCTCATATACAGCTGGTGGAAATAAAAACCGGTACGACTTCTTTGGAAAACCAATTTGCAGTTTTCTTAAAATGATAAACACATACCTACCATATGACCCAACCAGTCTACCCCTAGAAGTGAACAAAAAGAGGCATGTATCTATACACAGATTTGGATATAAATCTTTGTAGCTTTATTTATAATAGTCTAAA
>NW_007741606.1:6002-8525 GCF_000696425.1 Galeopterus variegatus | reverse complement strand
ATAAGAAGGGATGAATCACTGATACGCACAATGACATGGGTGAATCCTCAAGTAATAAGGGCGAATAGAAGAACACAGACCAAAAACAAGTAAATGCTGTACTATCCCACTTATACAAAACTCTAGAAGGGAAAACAAATCTATAGTGACAAAAAACTGATCAGCAGTAACCTGAGGAAGGGGCAGTTGTATTGAGGAACGAGATGGAGGGAGAGATTTCAAACAGACACAGAGAAACTTGAGAGGGAACATGGACATGTTTACTATCCTGATTGAGGTGATGTTTTGAGGAGCATCTACATATGTCAAACTTATCACAGTGTTCACTTTAAATACATACAGTTTATTGTTTGCCATTATACTTCATTAAAGCCCTTAAAAAATAAAAATGTGCATATTTATTGAAAAATAAATAAATGAACAAAATGGAGCCAAAGCATCTTGTGTCCCTTTGTCAAACTCAGCACACATTGTTTCATGTCCTAAAATCTCTTAATAAGACTCCAAGATACGATTAAATCAATAGGCCCTTAGAAAGGAAAAAGTACATTACAGTCTAAATTCATTATCATCACTTAGAGGTTCGATTGTTCAAGGTTTTTATTTATGTCACACATGCTATAATCCTTCATAGTTTAAAGGGTTGCCCAAGAAGCTGAGCAGTATCCCTACATGGCAAAACCGTGAAGGAAGCCCAGGGCACTTCATACATTGCATACCTGCTCCAAATGCATTTCAAGTTGTAGATTACAAAGTCCAGAGCTTAAGGATGCTATATTTTCCTGTTTTTATTGTGGTAAAATATATATAACGGGGGCCGGCCCAGTGGCGCACTGGATAGTGAGCCGCTTGGGAAGCGCGGCGGCGCTCCCGTCCGAGGGTTCGGATCCCACATGCAGACCGGTTCCCGCTCACTGGCTGAGCGAGGCGCGGGAGCAACACCGAGGCTTGCGATCCCGTTGCCGGTCCCCGGTCCGGTACGGGGGCAACACTGAGGGTTGCGATCCGTTGCTGGACACGGAAAAAAGACAAAAGACAAAAAATATATATATATATATATATATAACGGAAAATGTACCATTTGAACCCTTTTAAAGTATATTCAAACAGTTGTGCAACAGTCACAACTATTCATGTCCAGAACTTTTTCATCTTCTCCAACTGAACCTCTGTACCCACTAAACACTACAACCCATTTCCCCTCCCGCAGCCCCTGGCAACCACCGTTCTACTTTCTGTCTTTATGAATTTTACTACTCCAGGCACCTCATGTAAGTAGAGTCATACGGTCTTTCTCCTTTTGTGACTGGCTTTTCCACTTAGTATAATGTCTTCAAGTTTTATCCATGTTGCAGCGTGTGTCAGAATTCCCTTCCCTTTTAAGTCTTTTTGTTTATCAATTCATCCGTTGGACACTTAGGTTGCTTCCATGTTTTGGCTATTGTGAATAATGCTGTTATAACAATGCTGCTGTAACGGTGGTGTGCACCCATAGTCCCAGCTACTCCGGAGGCTGAAGCTGGAGATCACTTAAACCCAGGAATTCTAGGCTGTAGTGTCCAGGAATTCTAGGCTGTAGTGCGCTGTGCCAAGCAGGTGTCCACATTAAGTTTGACATCACTATGGTGATCTCCTGAGAGCGAGTGGGGAACCAACAAGTTGCCTAAGGAGGGGTAAACCAGCCTAGGTCAGAAACGAAGCAGGTCAAAACTCTCTTGCTGATCGCACGTGTAAATAACCATTGCACTCCAGCCTAGCCAACATAGTGAGACCCCTTCCCTTAAAAACAAAACAAAACAAGACAAAGAAAACCCACAAGTGTACAAATATTTGTTCAAGTCCCAGCTTTCACCTGTTGAAGTACGTACCCAGAAGTGAAATTGCTAGATCATATGGTAATTCTATGCTTAACATTTTCAGCAATAATCAAGGCAAGTATTTTTAAGTTGTGTCTCATAGTGCAATTATTTCTAATGATAGCATAATGCAAACAAAACAATAACGGCTACCTTTCTTACAGACTTACTTTCTCCAAGGGATTTTGCTGAAGCTGATTTATATATACATAATTTATAAAAATATAATTATATGTATTACTTAACGCTATAAATATAATTACATTATTAATCCTATAAATATATTTATGTATATAAATATATATAACAATACATTATATTATATATAGATATTATTTGATCCTGAGAACCCTATGAGAAAAGTATTATCATCTCCTTTTGCACATAAGAAACCTGAAGTTCATTAAAGTTATGTAACTTGGCCATGTTCACAGTTGGTAAAGAACAAAGATGTTTGGAACCAGAGACTACACTCTCAACTGCCTGTAATCATCTACTACCACTTACAATACTATTTTTATCTGACTACACAACACTGATATTGTGAGTGAGCGGAGGAACAAGAAGCTGCATCGCCCGTGGGCTCACACAGCAGCGCTATAGGTCCTGGTTTTGCTCCAAGTGCTGCACCAACAACGACCTGAGGCACCTCTTGCAGAAGGGGCTG
>NW_007741606.1:0-928 GCF_000696425.1 Galeopterus variegatus | reverse complement strand
GTTGTTTTCAAGAAGGGGAAACCAAGTAGTAGAGAATTAAGTAATTTGCTTTAAGTGGTTGGTAAAGAACAGGGGAGAAATTCAAGGCCAGGTTGGTCATTCTGATTCCGAAACAACTTCAGTACACCACGTTGACTATCAACATTTATTAAATGAGTGAATACCTGAATACATGCCTCATAGACCTGAGTGAAAGGTAAATCCTTTCCAAATCCCCCCTTGGTTCCATTCTAGGCATTCTTCATCTAATCTTCTGACTGCCAATAATTTTATTTTACTATACAAGATTCCCCGGAACTGAGACAGCTTTAGCCAGAACGAAAAAAAATCCAAAGACTCTGGGTGTTCTGGTTTGACTGCTGCCAGAAAGATCAAACAAATTTCCTCAGTAGGAAACACCAGGAGAGATGGAGGAGTCTGGGCTGGCCCACAAAGGTGGGCGAAATGTCCTCTGGACACTTTGTGTGGCCAACACTATATCTCTCTTGACCCAGTCCACCTTGCTTTAGGGATCTGCTTTGAAAATAATGAATAAATGTAAATATACACTTAAAAACTCCATCATTGGGAGTCCAGGTCTACAGTGGCACAGGGCCATGATAGCTAACGAAGATAGCTGGGGGGCGGGGGGGGTGACATCCTCTTATCCTCCCTGTCCAATTCCTGAGAAACTTTGGCTGGTCTCATGGGGACTACTGGCCTAGGCACCACAGCAAGAATAGCAGGACAACTGATTTGGCAGGCTTTCAGTCTGCAGTAGTAAAGAGAGGAACAAAAAATGGGCCCAAAAGAGATGGATCAGATCCTCTAATTATACAAATCTATTTTTGTATGCCTTGGAAGGCCTTGGAAGGAAAACTGGCTTTTGGAAGCATCTGAATTACATGACAGAAAGGGAGTATCCCAGGGGAAAGGGGAGAACATGAAA
>NW_007741605.1:20713-24681 GCF_000696425.1 Galeopterus variegatus | reverse complement strand
CCATCCAATTCCCACTCCCCCCTCCAGGTCTGCGTTGAATATCCCGCGGGTCGGGACAGCAGTCATTAGTAAAAATGGCATCATCTTACATTTAACTCCCTTGCTGCCTATTCTTAACTAAAAGAGAAAAAACGAAGCAAACAAAACTTATTTTTCTTTTGTTTGTATGCTCTGGAACACTATCTGCTCTCTCCAATGTCCTAGTCCACCAAAAATGGACTTAGTTTTTCTGTGTCTCATATTTCACATATGTAACATCAGGAATATAGAAGAAATGAAAAAAAAAAAAGTGGTTGAAGATCAAAGGAGATCCTCGTTCACTTCATCTATAGTGTAGTATCGCTGAACACACCATAACCAATGGTATTCAGATGAAGTTTGTCCTTTTCAGTGTCATAAACCTGGGGCAATATCTACCAATGTTAAAGATTCTGTGATGACTCAAAATATCTAAAGAACTCCACCTTTGGATTGCCTCCCAGATCATTAAAAACACAAGAAATGCAAATCTTATCACTTTAAATTTGCCTAAAATGGCATTATGTATTTTGATGTCCATCTCAACACAAGAATTACTTTTGAAAAAATTTTGCTTGTTTCAAAAATCAAGTCCAGACCCAAATACAAACTTTCTGCCTAATAGCAATTCATATATATATTTTGAACAAAAATATTCAAAATATATTAACATTTATTTGCTCACATTTGTTGGGTACAGTGTGTTGTTTCAATCTTCCCCTCCTCACCCTCTCATTTGATAAACTTTATTCTAATTTCTACTTCAACAAGAACGATTTTTAAAATTAGATTTCACATATAAGCGATATCATGCAGTATTTGTCTTTTTTTGCCTGACATTTCACTTAACATGATAGTTTACAGTTCCATCCATGTTACTGCAAATGATATCATTATTTTGTAAATAGCTGAGTAGCATTCCATTGTGTTTATATACCAAAGGGTTTTTATACATTCATTCCTTGATGGGCATTAAGGTTGATTCTATTGCATGGCTATTGTGGATAGCACTGCCATAAATATGGGAGTGCAGATGTCTCTTTGATATATTAATTCAATTTCCTTGGGTAAATACTCAGTAGTGAGACACCTGAGTTGTAGGATAGATCTATTTTTTAGTTCTCTATGGAATTTTCATACTATTTTCCCACTGGCTATACGAATTTACACTCCCACCAGAAATATAGGAAAGTTCCTTTTTCTTCATATTGTCACCATCATTAATATTTTTTGTTGTTAATAATAGCCATTATAACTGGAGTGAGATGATATCTCACTTAATATGGATTTCCCTGATGATGAGTGATATTGAGCATTTTTTTTTCATGTGCTATTGGCAATTTATGTCTTCTTTTGAGAAATGTCTGTATGCAAACAAACTGGAAACCCTATACAGAATCAGTAATTTCCTGGGCACATACAACCTACCAAAATTGAATCATGAAGAACTAGAAAACCTAAACAGAACCATAATAAGTGATGAAATTGAATCAGTAATAAAAAGTCTCCTCAGAAAGAAATCCTAGGACTAGATGGCTTCACTGCTGAGTCCTACCAAACAATTAAAGAAAGACTAATGCCAAAAATTTGAAGAGGAGGGAATACTTCCAAATTCATTCTATGAGGCCAGTGTTACCCTCATACCAAAACCAAAAAAGAAAAAAAGAAAATACACAACAAAAAAAGGAAACTACAGACCAATAACCCCAATAAACACAGAAGTGAAGTTCCTCAGCAAAATACTAGCAAACAGAATTTAATAACAAATTAAAAAGATCAGTCACCATGATCAAGTAGAATTCATGCCAGGGATGCAAGGATGGTTCAGTACACACAAATTTATAAAGGTGATACATCACATCAACAGAATGAAGGAAAAACAACAACAGCAAGAAAAGAACATATGATCACTTCAATAGATGCAGAAAAAGCATTGGATAAAATAAAATCCAGCACCTCTTCATGACATTCCACAAATTAGGTATTGAAAGAAGATACCTCAACAAAATAAAGACTACATATAAGAAACCCACAGCTAATATCATTCTGAATGGACAAAAATTGGAGGCTTTTCCTGTAAAATCTGGAACAAGATAAGGTTGTCCATTTTCCCCACTCTAATTCAACACAGTACAAGAAGTTCTAGTCTGTGCAATAGGCAAGAGAAAGCAATAAAGGGCACCCAAATCAGAAACAGAAATGAGGAAGTCAAACTATCCCTATTTGCAGATGAAATGATTCTATACCTAGTAAAGCCTAAAGACTCCACTAAAAAAGTACTAAAACTAATAAATGAATTAATTAAAGTGGCAGGATACAAAATCAAAACACAAAAATCAATAGCCTTCATATATACCAACAATAAAATAGTTGAAGAAGAGTCAAGAAAGTAATCCCATGCACAATAACTACCAAAAATATGAAATAGCTAGGAGTAAATTTAATGAAGGAGGTGAAAGACATCTAAAATGAAAACTCAAAAACATTGTTAAAAAAATAAAGGGGACACAAATAAATGGAAAGATATCACATGTTCATGAGTCAGAAAAATTAACATCATCAAAATGTCCATATTACCCAAAGCAATCTACACATTCAACTCAGTCACTATCAAAATATCTATGACATTCTTGACAGAAATAGAAAAATTGATCTTAAAATGTGTATGGAACCATAAAAGACCCCATATAGCAAAAGTGATCTTGAACAAAAAGAACAAAGGTGGAGGCATCATGCTTCCTGACTTTAAAATATACTATAAAGCTATAGTAGTCAAAACAGCATGGTATTGGCATAAAAACAGACAAATTGACCAAAAATATATATAATAATTGAACAAAAAGAACAAAGGTGGAGGCATCATGCTTCCTGACTTTAAAATATACTATAAAGCCATAGTAGTCAAAACAGCATCGTATTGGCATAAAAACAGACAAATTGACCAAAAATATATATAATAGGAGCCCTGAAATAAACCCAGGCACTTACATCCAACTGATTTTCAACATAGGTGCTAAAAATATATAGTGGGAAAAGGACAGATTCTTCAACAAGTGGTACTTGGAAAATTGGATATCCACATGCATGCAGAAGATTGAAACTAGACCCCTATCTGTCACCATACACAAAAATCAACTCAAAATGGATCATAGACCTAAATTTAAGAGTTGAAACTATGAAACTGCTAGAAGAAAATATGGGAGAAACACTACACAAAATAGAAATGGGCAAGATTATGAAGTCATAGGGAAGTAAAGCAAAAATACATAAGTGGGACTACATCAAACTAAAAATCTTCTGTATTACAAGGCACACTGTCAACAAATGAAGAGATATCCTGCAGAATGATAAAAATTGTTTGCAAATTACATATCAGACAGGAATATGTAGAGAACATATAAAGAACTTAAATGTCTCAGCAGCAAAAAATGCACAAATAACCCAATTAAAAGATGGGGAAAGGACCTAATCAGAAATATCTTAAGCAAAAGTGGTATCAGTGGTTAAAGTAGCTACTTTGAGTCCTAATACCTTTTCAGATGCAAAAATTCTAATTTTTTGAAAGTCACCTTACATATAACTATCTTGAGATTATATTTTGGAAGGTGAAATGAAGGAAAATAGAAATAAAATGTATATTTGGAGAGTTCAAAAAAGAAGTCTAATATATATGGTCCATAACTTGGACCACACTTTTGGAAAGTGCCCAAAGACCTAAGAGGAAACAAATTGCAGTGTATGTGAGAGCAGAGTGCAAGAGGCCCAAATGTATATTTGGAGAGTTCAAAAAAGAAGTCTAATATATATGGTCCATAACTTGGACCACACTTTTGGAAAGTGCCCAAAGACCTAAGAGCAAACAAATTGCAGTGTATGTGAGAGCAGAGTGCAAGAGGCCAGGCAGCACATGTCTGAATGCTGACTCTGACACTTACTAGCTTTATGACCTA
>NW_007741605.1:0-19737 GCF_000696425.1 Galeopterus variegatus | reverse complement strand
CTCCCATCTCTCGCGTCTCTTGTCCCATCCAATTCCCACTCCCCCCTCCAGGTCTGCGTTGAATATCCCGCGGGTCGGGACAGCAGTCATTAGTAAAAATGGCATCATCTTACATTTAACTCCCTTGCTGCCTATTCTTAACTAAAAGAGAAAAAACGAAGCAAACAAAACTTATTTTTCTTTTGTTTGTATGCTCTGGAACACTATCTGCTCTCTCCAATGTCCTAGTCCACCAAAAATGGACTTAGTTTTTCTGTGTCTCATATTTCACATATGTAACATCAGGAATATAGAAGAAATGAAAAAAAAAAGTGGTTGAAGATCAAAGGAGATCCTCGTTCACTTCATCTATAGTGTAGTATCGCTGAACACACCATAACCAATGGTATTCAGATGAAGTTTGTCCTTTTCAGTGTCATAAACCTGGGGCAATATCTACCAATGTTAAAGATTCTGTGATGACTCAAAATATCTAAAGAACTCCACCTTTGGATTGCCTCCCAGATCATTAAAAACACAAGAAATGCAAATCTTATCACTTTAAATTTGCCTAAAATGGCATTATGTATTTTGATGTCCATCTCAACACAAGAATTACTTTTGAAAAAATTTTGCTTGTTTCAAAAATCAAGTCCAGACCCAAATACAAACTTTCTGCCTAATAGCAATTCATATATATATTTTGAACAAAAATATTCAAAATATATTAACATTTATTTGCTCACATTTGTTGGGTACAGTGTGTTGTTTCAATCTTCCCCTCCTCACCCTCTCATTTGATAAACTTTATTCTAATTTCTACTTCAACAAGAACGATTTTTAAAATTAGATTTCACATATAAGCGATATCATGCAGTATTTGTCTTTTTTTGCCTGACATTTCACTTAACATGATAGTTTACAGTTCCATCCATGTTACTGCAAATGATATCATTATTTTGTAAATAGCTGAGTAGCATTCCATTGTGTTTATATACCAAAGGGTTTTTATACATTCATTCCTTGATGGGCATTAAGGTTGATTCTATTGCATGGCTATTGTGGATAGCACTGCCATAAATATGGGAGTGCAGATGTCTCTTTGATATATTAATTCAATTTCCTTGGGTAAATACTCAGTAGTGAGACACCTGAGTTGTAGGATAGATCTATTTTTTAGTTCTCTATGGAATTTTCATACTATTTTCCCACTGGCTATACGAATTTACACTCCCACCAGAAATATAGGAAAGTTCCTTTTTCTTCATATTGTCACCATCATTAATATTTTTTGTTGTTAATAATAGCCATTATAACTGGAGTGAGATGATATCTCACTTAATATGGATTTCCCTGATGATGAGTGATATTGAGCATTTTTTTTTCATGTGCTATTGGCAATTTATGTCTTCTTTTGAGAAATGTCTGTATGCAAACAAACTGGAAACCCTATACAGAATCAGTAATTTCCTGGGCACATACAACCTACCAAAATTGAATCATGAAGAACTAGAAAACCTAAACAGAACCATAATAAGTGATGAAATTGAATCAGTAATAAAAAGTCTCCTCAGAAAGAAATCCTAGGACTAGATGGCTTCACTGCTGAGTCCTACCAAACAATTAAAGAAAGACTAATGCCAAAAATTTGAAGAGGAGGGAATACTTCCAAATTCATTCTATGAGGCCAGTGTTACCCTCATACCAAAACCAAAAAAGAAAAAAAGAAAATACACAACAAAAAAAGGAAACTACAGACCAATAACCCCAATAAACACAGAAGTGAAGTTCCTCAGCAAAATACTAGCAAACAGAATTTAATAACAAATTAAAAAGATCAGTCACCATGATCAAGTAGAATTCATGCCAGGGATGCAAGGATGGTTCAGTACACACAAATTTATAAAGGTGATACATCACATCAACAGAATGAAGGAAAAACAACAACAGCAAGAAAAGAACATATGATCACTTCAATAGATGCAGAAAAAGCATTGGATAAAATAAAATCCAGCACCTCTTCATGACATTCCACAAATTAGGTATTGAAAGAAGATACCTCAACAAAATAAAGACTACATATAAGAAACCCACAGCTAATATCATTCTGAATGGACAAAAATTGGAGGCTTTTCCTGTAAAATCTGGAACAAGATAAGGTTGTCCATTTTCCCCACTCTAATTCAACACAGTACAAGAAGTTCTAGTCTGTGCAATAGGCAAGAGAAAGCAATAAAGGGCACCCAAATCAGAAACAGAAATGAGGAAGTCAAACTATCCCTATTTGCAGATGAAATGATTCTATACCTAGTAAAGCCTAAAGACTCCACTAAAAAAGTACTAAAACTAATAAATGAATTAATTAAAGTGGCAGGATACAAAATCAAAACACAAAAATCAATAGCCTTCATATATACCAACAATAAAATAGTTGAAGAAGAGTCAAGAAAGTAATCCCATGCACAATAACTACCAAAAATATGAAATAGCTAGGAGTAAATTTAATGAAGGAGGTGAAAGACATCTAAAATGAAAACTCAAAAACATTGTTAAAAAAATAAAGGGGACACAAATAAATGGAAAGATATCACATGTTCATGAGTCAGAAAAATTAACATCATCAAAATGTCCATATTACCCAAAGCAATCTACACATTCAACTCAGTCACTATCAAAATATCTATGACATTCTTGACAGAAATAGAAAAATTGATCTTAAAATGTGTATGGAACCATAAAAGACCCCATATAGCAAAAGTGATCTTGAACAAAAAGAACAAAGGTGGAGGCATCATGCTTCCTGACTTTAAAATATACTATAAAGCTATAGTAGTCAAAACAGCATGGTATTGGCATAAAAACAGACAAATTGACCAAAAATATATATAATAAGAGCCCTGAAATAAACCCAGGCACTTACATCCAACTGATTTTCAACATAGGTGCTAAAAATATATAGTGGGAAAAGGACAGATTCTTCAACAAGTGGTACTTGGAAAATTGGATATCCACATGCATGCAGAAGATTGAAACTAGACCCCTATCTGTCACCATACACAAAAATCAACTCAAAATGGATCATAGACCTAAATTTAAGAGTTGAAACTATGAAACTGCTAGAAGAAAATATGGGAGAAACACTACACAAAATAGAAATGGGCAAGATTATGAAGTCATAGGGAAGTAAAGCAAAAATACATAAGTGGGACTACATCAAACTAAAAATCTTCTGTATTACAAGGCACACTGTCAACAAATGAAGAGATATCCTGCAGAATGATAAAAATTGTTTGCAAATTACATATCAGACAGGAATATGTAGAGAACATATAAAGAACTTAAATGTCTCAGCAGCAAAAAATGCACAAATAACCCAATTAAAAGATGGGGAAAGGACCTAATCAGAAATATCTTAAGCAAAAGTGGTATCAGTGGTTAAAGTAGCTACTTTGAGTCCTAATACCTTTTCAGATGCAAAAATTCTAATTTTTTGAAAGTCACCTTACATATAACTATCTTGAGATTATATTTTGGAAGGTGAAATGAAGGAAAATAGAAATAAAATGTATATTTGGAGAGTTCAAAAAAGAAGTCTAATATATATGGTCCATAACTTGGACCACACTTTTGGAAAGTGCCCAAAGACCTAAGAGCAAACAAATTGCAGTGTATGTGAGAGCAGAGTGCAAGAGGCCAGGCAGCACATGTCTGAATGCTGACTCTGACACTTACTAGCTTTATGACCTCAGACAAGTTATGAAACATTTATATGACTCAGTTTTCTTATCAGTACCATGGGTATAATGATAGTATTATTTTGTTGTTAGAAAGATTAAATATGTTTATAATTAAAGCATTTATATGTGCTTATAAAGGGAGCAATTCCTAGCATAAGAGCAGTTCTTAACACATAGTAAGTACATAACGAACAAAGTAATGAGACTTAAACTCATTTGCAAGAGTGCCTACACGTAACCAGACAGAGAATTTCTCCAACAATTGCATGCCTATTACATGAGGGCATTGGATTGTTGAGTCCTATTTCCATTAACCATCTTGAGATTTTTTAAAAGTACATTAAAGTGAGATTGATAAAAGCAAGGAATCAGGAAACAGAAAATTAGGACTGGTTTCTACATGCTATTACTTTAGAAAAAGAATAAAGACTATTACTAAAAAAAAAAAAAAATCTCTTTCTACTCCTGAATGAATGCAAATGAGCAGCCCCTAGAAAGAGAAAATAAATTAAGACTTCATTTGAAATTACGAAATTAGAACCAGAGCTAGCTCACAGAAGAAAATTTTAAGAATTATCATGAGTAAATGAATGCTAGTATTGTTGCTATAAACTATAGATGTTTCATTTCTAGGCATAAATATATTCAGGAAAATGATAATATAAATACCTAAGTTACAATATTTTGTATTTTTTTTTTCTATTAACTGTGACACTGTATTAAATGTTATGGCCATTAGAAATCTAAGTTAATGGGCTGGCCCGGTGGCGCAATGGAGAGTGTGCTGCTTGGGAGTGCAGCGGCGCTCCCGCCGAGGGTTTGGATCCCGTGTGGAGACCGGTTCCCGCTCACTGGCTGAGCGCGGTGTGGGCGCAACACCGAGGGTTGCGATCCCGTTGCCAGTCCCCGGTACGGTACGGACGTGACACCGAGGGTTGCGATTCCGTTACCGGTCAGTAAAAAAGATAAAAAAGGAAAAAAAAAAAAAGAAATCTAAGTTAATAATGTCATTTATATTTATTATACCTTTTTTATCTACCACTGGCACTAACAACTGGAAATCTGATTTATTATCTCCTATATTCATCTAGTTTCTTGGTTGCAAAATATAGAAATCAACTATGGTTAAAGTGAGCAGAACAGGAATTTGTAGAGCATGAAGCCCTCAAAATTGATGGGGAAATGACTAGAGACCAACTTAAAGTTCCAAACTCTGAAAAATCAAAAAACAAAGGCCAGAAGCCTAGGTCCTCACTGCCACGACTATTCTGGTGGCTACCACAAACTGTGGCACTTTATGGGCATGCTGCTATTGTAGAAATAAATTTTGTACTGCCCTTGCTTCCTTGTGACACTGCCTAGAAATTCAAGCCTTCAGGCTGGTATATCCAATGGGCCAAATCTAAGCCATGAGCCATAATCTAGCTGCCAAGGGTTAAATAGAGCAGGTCTTTGAACTTTCTAGTATCCACCATGCAAGTCAAGGCACAATGTTGTATTCTGGAAGCATAAGTGTAAATGCTGGGTAACCAAAAACAGTAAACTGGTCCACTGTACCTATCAAGATGAGGTAGTTGAAAGAGCATGTACTCTACAGACAGGCTGGACTTGCACTCAAATTGGGAAGTACTACTTGTGGGATAGTTCACAGGGCAGTAAAATCTTATGACTAGTACTTTTCTCACATGCACACCAATTGTAAAATATTGGACACCATGTATAAATTTGTTGTGAGAATTAGATGAGATAATTTATCTAAAGCAGTGAGACTCATAGAAGCTACCCAATGCATATAAGTCAACATCCCCAATCTACTTCCTTTTGCCTTAAGACAAAAAAAGCACTTGATATTGAGAATTCTACATCTGCAACTGGTACTGACAGTTTTTGTTTTACATCCTTGGTTGACATTAATAAAGCACTTGGAGCTGGTGTGGGTGGATATTCCTTCCTGTTGAAAAGAGAACAAAGCCTTCAACAAGGAGCAGCTGGAAACCAACTTGGAGAGAGGAAAAGCAGGAAGTGTTGCATGGCTTAATCATTTAAATCACAGCTTAAGTCAACATAATAGCAGAGAAAATGCAGGGAATTTAAAATGTGTGACTATAGTGGCAAGCTCACAGGGTCTTTTCATTGGGATCAACAGAGTAAATTAACTAAAAGAGCACAATTTCCTATCTCCTGGGATAGAAATAAAGAGAAAGATTTATAAGTAAAATTTTATTTTACACTACAAATTTATTAAAATTTCCTTTATATACAAATCCATAAGCAACAAATTATAAACATTAACTGCAGAAAAACAATACATAATAATAAGAGCAGTTAACTATTAAACTTTCTTTAGATTTCACCATATACACATCCAAATTAATTTGATTGAAAAAATATTTTTCCCCTACTGTTATTGAAAAGCTAAAAATCTAAAAAACAAAAGCTAAATGCTTCAGGGAAGTAATATGTTCCCCCAAATATAAAATCTTGAATAAGAAATCAGTTACCATCATGTGATACAACAGAAAGTGTAGTGAAGACAATCTTTTTATACTGGGTTTTTCAAATGACACTGGTTCTGATGTGCAAAATCAAATATATATATATGTATGCAGTAATTTTAAATTCTTGGCTGTTGCTATCACAGGCTAACACACCTTTAAAGTCTTTAAGTTAATGATTCAAGGGATCACAAGCTCTCCATCTGTCAACATAAAGTCAAGCTGCATATAGTGATGAATATCTGATACCTTGCTGATATAAAACTTTCATCTGAGACTTTTTCTCCCTTCGTAATTAATGCACTAGGAAATGGAATGGCCCGGGAGAGAACCCTTTGCTATGCATTACAGGAGGGGGTTATCTCTACTTTAAAATGAATCAGCCCCTCCAAATTCTTAAAATTTTATTTATGAATGCATGAACTTATGTATTTATAAATTATTTATTTCCTCCTTATTCTAGGAATGATTTAGGAGCTTTGCTTTACAAGGCAATGTGATTAAGGATTTTGTAAAAGACTTTGCATTCTGCCACTAATAGAGATATTTTTAAGCAAAAGTGGTTATCAGTTTTATACCTTTTATTAGCTAGCAGTCATGAAAGTTCCAAGTGACTGGTAATTTCATTTTTAAACTTAAGACAAAGGATGGAGGTTTTATTTATTTATTTATTTATTTTTTCCTTTCTATTTCTCTTTTTTTTTTCTCCTACAGATTCAGTTAAGGCAAAACCTCAAAATGCTCAGATCCATGGAAGATTTGAATTTGTAGCATACTGGTGACACGAGGAGTAATCTTCTAGAAAGCATCATTGATCCCACTATTTGGTTTGAATGCAAACTCATACAGTATTTCTTAAAGGGGAAGCAAGGTACGTGATCACATATGTACTTCCTGGACGTCAAACTTCTAAGCAGAATGCTTAACTAGATAAGAAATTTGAAGGGGACAGTAAATAGTGCATAGGCAGGCTTACAAATGATTTTGTCCCGGGCTAGAACTTTGAAATCATAGGCCTAATGACTCTTCTTCTGTATTTCAGATTTTGTTTCATTGGGTCTTGAATTCAATAAACATAGTGTCCTTTTCTTTTCACCCTCTTTCTCCCACTGTATCCTAAGGCTGTCAAACAGGATAGTAAAGACATAATCACTTGCGTCTTGAGTACAATGCTATTTTCATTTACCATTTTTAAAAATATTCATTATAATCTTGAGCAGAGTTGAACTGAAACCTTATTATTTACATTCTTATATATCAATAGTAGACAATGGAGTATTCTGGCAAGGTAATATTTAGTAGCAATATCTTCTATTGACTTTCTAGAAAGCTTGTTATAACGCATAGTTATACACATTGAAGTTAAACTTCAGAAGAAACATAATTTGCAAATTCATTTTATAAATCAAATTTAACATTGATATCAAAACTGTAAAGAATACACAAAAAATATATAGCAAAATCTTATTTATAAAAATTGATGAGAATAACACATCATGACCTGGACTTATTCCATAAAGGAACATGCAGATGAATATTAAGAAACCTTTTATTATAATGTGTTATAGATTTAAGGGAAACTAGCAAAATACACATTAATTGGATACTTAAATAATATGCAAAAGGGGAGATGTGCTTTTGTATATATCAGCCCTAAATCCAGCATTTTAAGTAAGAAAGGAATGCTAAAGTCATTTCCACTAATGTCAGGAAAAAGACAAGATTGATTGTCATGAGACAAAGCAAACAGAAGAATAAAAAATCAGAAAAGAAGTAAAATTTTCTCTAAGAAAAATGTAAGAGAGAATTTAGAAAAAAGTAAAATATTTTAATAAAATAGGAGGATAAAAATTTACCACAGAGATTAATAGCCTTCTTATTGTCAAATATCACTTAAAATAGCAACAAAAAATAAAATAAGTACCTACACAGAGATTTAACAAGAAATGTAAACCCATTTCTGAAAAACAAAAACATAGATTTGAACAAATGCAAAATACATACCATATTCATTAATGGAAAATTTAACATCAAAAACCTGCAAATGGTTTCTGAGTCAATTAGAAATTTAATGCAATTACACTACAAATAAAAGTCTATTTTTTATTCTGTAGCTTTAAAAATTATTTAAAGATTCCTATTAAAAAGGAGGAAAAAATGCAAGAATAGCTAAATAAACAATGATATTTAAAAAACCCAAAATATGTGTGTCATGGGGAGGTAAGGGTGGGTGGAGCTAGTCTATAAGATATTGAAGCATATTATAAAGTGCCCATAATTAAATCAGTATAGAATTGAAGCAGAAATAGATACACATACCAATAAAACTGAACAGAAATTATAGAAATAGCTCCAAGTGTATAATAAAATTCCAAATATGATAAAAAAAAAAGCATGTCAAATCTATAGAGAAAAGATAGACTCAAAGGTGGGGAAAAAAAAGATAGGCTCACTAATAAATAATCTTATTCTGGAACAGCTGGATAGATATTTGAAGAAAAATGATAAAATCTGATTTGTACTTATAAAATATATCCTAGTATACATTCCAAAAATGTCAGTAATCTTGATGAGAGAGAGAGAGAGAGAGAGAGAGAGAGAGAGAGAATTCATACAAGCACTAAATCACTAAAAGAAAACAGGCAAATTCATTGAAAACTTGAGAGTAGGGAAAATATTCCTTTGTTAGTCTTGTAGTACTGCTGCCACAAAGTACCAGAAACTGGTGGCTTACACAACAGAAATTTAATATCTTACAGTTTGGGAAGCTAGAAGTATGAAATCAAGGTTTTGGCAAGTTTGGTTTCTTCTGAGGGCTATGTGGGAAGGACCTTATTCAGGTCTCTCTTCTTGGCTTGTAGATCGCCATCTGCACCCTGTATCTCTTCACAACATCTTTCCTCTCTGTGTCCATATTTTCCTTTTTATAAGGACACCAGTAATTGAATTAGGGTTCACCCTAATACCTTTATTTTAATTTGATTATAGTTAAGACTCCAACATATCTTTTATTTGGAGGAGTGGGGACACAATTCAACCCATAATAACTCCTAAGAATAACTCAAATCCAAAAGTAAAATATGCAATAAATTAAAACTACACAAACATATAATGATGCAATATTTAAAGTTCTATGTGGCAGAGAATAAATGTCATCAGTAAACAACAAATGACAATCAATGTCACTAGTTAAAACATGGTTCTAAAAAATGAAAAATGAAAAGAAAAAGATTAACAACCCAATGGAAGAAAAGCCAAGAATATGATGAGACAGATCACGGAAAAGAATTGTTCTTAGAATTATGAGAAGCAAATAACAATAAGAGATAGGCCATATCATTTCTCACTCATTAGATTGGTCAAAAGTTTGACAGCATTTTCTGTTAGTGAGGTTGTGGCGAAAAGGTTACTCTTTGCTATGAATATGCAAAATAAAAGAAGCCAATGAGATGGCAAAATAAGAGACGATATGACACAAATATTTATCCATTGATCCAGCAATACCATTTCTAGAAATGTAGCCCCAAAACACATGGCAAAAATAATAAAATCTTATGCACAATATTATTCATTGTGGCATATTTGTTAAAAAGAATGGAAACAATTCTACTATCTGTTAAATAAATACATTATAAGGACAAATTTAATTAGAAAGAAATTATGGACTCCATTTAGTTGTCTTATCGTTAATATTTGCAAGAAGACTTACCTCAATTGCCAACATCCAACCTGAAGTATAAGTCCACATCTTAAGTCTTTTTCCAATCAGAGAGATTGCAAAAACTGCATACAAGCACTGTCTGGAAGAAATCATGTGAGGGGATTGGAGAAAGCAAGGTTTGAATGGTATGGAGTGGGGCAGTTTAAAATCACCAGAAGCAATCCTTAACCAAAGAGTACCAGGAACTCATGGATAAATGCTTCAGTGACCCACCTTTCAACAGATCACTCTGGTTACATTCTGTATTTTTTACAGTTCCTGAACAATCCAGGTCCTTTGTCCACGGCAGCAATACTAATAAAGCCTTTAGTTTTGCTTTTCTTCTTTGCTTTCCTCACTCTCCCTTCTATCTCATGCCTGTTCCCTTTAATTGCTTTCCAAACAAACTACCAGAATATAAATCATGCTCTCACATTCTGAATTGAGGGTAACCCAAACTAAGGTAATAGAACTTCACAATGGTGGTACTGGGCTGTAACCATCAGAATATACTGATCCTTTTTGCCACCACGAAATTTGGGGCAATCAGATATGAAGTATAATTGGGTGTAATATTTGTTTTAAATCAATACCCATCAAGGATTCCTACACAATCCACCCCATCCCCAAACAAATTGTTATCAAGCCTTTAGGATTGATTTCTATGTTAGAAAAATATAAGTAAGAGAACAATTCAGGAAACCAAAAATTTAAGAAAGTGTAGCATTTTATAATTCAATTGCTCTGATTTCTGCAATGCAATGTAAAGAAACATAAGAGAGGACAGACTGACCTAGACTGAACAAACTTTAAGAAATATGATTACCACATTAAATGAGTGAGCCATATTTGGGTTCTGACACAAACATCCTACATTAAAAAATATTTTTGAAATAATAGGGGAAATTTGAACAAGATCTAGACACTGTTAGAAATAATAATGTCATTGTAGTTATGTGAGAAAATATCCATATGACTTAAAGACATTGAAAGGCTCCTATTTTCAAAGATATATACTGAAATACATAAGGTGAAGTTATATGTCTTGGATTTGTTTTAAAATACTTCAATAAACTTAAAAAAACATATAATGGAAGTGAAATATATGTCATATGTAGCAAAATATTGATAATTCTTGGGATGTGGATGATGAGGATGAGAAGATATGTTACATCATTCTCTTTAATTTTACATGCATTTGAAGATTTTCTTAATGAATTAGATGAAAAAAATTGAGGTATCTGCTTCTGAGAAGGGCAAATTAAGCATAGATGGGCACATAATTTGAATGGAAAGAAGCCCTATGCACCAAAAGAGAAAGCTCAAGTTTTCAGAAGAAGGAGGAATACCAAGGATGAACAATAAAAAGAAATTCACAGACCAGTCCAATAGGAGAGCACTATGCTTCCCTGTAACTCATTTTAATGGTCTGGCAGGTGTGAAAACTGAATTGCAGTGAATTGAGGGTGAGAATGTTGAGGGCAAACAATGTTTAAGATGGGTTTTGCATTGGAATGAGAATGCAATAGGCAGCTTGGTAGCCAGAGTGGGAAGAAGGGACAAAGGAAGTGATTGTTTTAAAAAATGATAATCATACCCATTTTGTAGTGTTTAGAATACCCAGCTTTTTATTTACCTTTTTGAAATGCCATAAAATTGAGTATAGATATTTTACTCTAGGACTAGTTCATTTATCCTGTCCCTCAGCCATGATTTATATAAAACAGAAGTGCATCTGTGCTTTAGTGAAAAGCACCAGGCTATGGACTGTGAAAACCTGGAGTTTAAATCAATCAAGAGCCCTGAGGCAAATTAATCTCTATGGATAGTCATTTTTTCACTTATAAAATAGGGCTGGTGGGAACATAGGAGATTCTGAATGCGAAGATGTTTTGTCAATTTTACAAAATTTCCTCCTAAATAAAGAAAGCATATAAACTAAAATAGAAGCTAAATTTTATCACTTCCTTATGATGCAGGTAATAGTAATAATAGAACTAACGGTAATAGTAATGGTACAATATTTTGAAATATTTTATACAGATATTTTAGATATGTGATTTAACATCATATCTTATAATAGCTCACTAATATGGTAATAAAACTCTATGCATATTAGTACATTACTCTGCTCATAGTAGAGCTGCTCATAAAATGACTTACTAAAATTGTCATGGAACTGCATCTTGTGTAGACAAGTTTTGGCAATCATTCTATCATGTAGAGGAGAGAATATAGAGAAAATAAGCTTCATTCACTGAAACCAATGTTAATAAGTGGTCAATGTATTGTTTTTGGAAAGACTAAGTAGGTAGGCTCATACCTTCAAAGAAACTACATCAGATTATTGGGTAATTATTATTTTTGAATTTAGTATTATCCTACTGAGTTTGAGATATAGAAAGTTCAAATAAGCACTTTGCAAGTTGTTCTCATTTGTTTTTATTTATTCATTTTTGGAGTAATTTAATATGTTATAGGGCTTGCTAAATTGTTAAATATAAATAAGTTTTCAAGTGGTGGAGTTAATGCGCATGTGCACCAATGTATCTTTTTAGTTACTTGCTTTTTGTGTTCTGCGGTTTGTGAAGCAGGCTGGCAGCACAGAGCTCCCATCTAACAATAGAGCATGTTTACTCTGTAGCAGCTGCTCAGTTTCAGTTTTACTTTGGACCTAGCAGTTGAGTTTCTGAATTTGTCTGTGTGGACTTCTGAGCTCTTAGATATGTGTGTGCTGAATAAAGACTATTCCTACTTCAACCAAGGCTCCAAGGACCTTTTTGCCAGTTACCTTGCTCATAGACCTGCATGTTAAGAGTTTGTGAATGGTCTCAAGGGGTCTGTGAGCTCCAGACCCTAGCCCTAGCTCTACAGGTAGTATTTCATTCTTTTCTACAGCAGAGTAGTATTCCATTGTTTATCTTACAAAAAATACAGAATAGAATGTTAATCTCTGAAACTGTAATTGTCACATTGAAAAAAATGACAGAGAAATTCTGCTTCTGGGAATTTGTTGAAAGAAAATAAACATTGCTAGAAGAAAATAATTATCTGCAGGGTTGTAAATGGCTATACTATTTACATTGGTGAATTTGCAAGCATATTAATGTCTAATTATTAGTAAATGATAAAGAACACAATTTTAAGCATGAGACTACTTATGTTCTAATATTGTCTTTGCCAATTGCTGGCTATGTAATTTTTGTCAGTATATGAGATCATTTTGTGCCTCAGAATTCTCAATTATAAAATGGGAAATAAGTGCTCTTTTCATCATAGAATCTTTGCGTTTGAAAAGTGCCTGCATGATAGGAAGCGTTCAATAAAGGCAGTCTCTCATTATTATTTCCTATTGTATAGGGTCATGAAGTAGAAAACAATGAATGTATTAAAAAAATAAGCCATACATAAAAACTAAATACTAGGTGGGATTCTGGATTAAACTCTAGAAGAAAGAAAGAACATTAGCAGAAAATTAGTCATAAAATTTAAATAAAGCCTGTGGTTTAGTTTGTGGTTGCTAGGAAAATAGAATAATTTAATCAGGCCCCCTCACCTTGGGGCATGTTGGGGGTGGTGCAGCATTCTTTGTGGGCAGATTGTGTGTGGGTGGAGTTAGTGTGCCTGTGCATTGCCACCACCTTGGCTACTTGTCTACTGCCTCAGGCGGACACCACTCCACACAGCCATGCTTTCCAACCTATGGCTTCCAAGGACCTGTTTGCCCATTTACCTAGCTCATAAACCTGTGTGTGAGGGTCCTGGTGACCAAGCCTAGCATGTGAGGGGTCTGGGGACCCAGCGTGGTGTATGAAGGGTTTGTGACCCAGTCTGGACAATGGGCTTGAGGGGTCTGTGAGCTCCAGACCCAACCCTAGCTCAACAACTGGCATCGTCGTGTAGCTTTACAATTGGCATCATGAACAGGATCAGTAGCTCTACAATTGGCTATGTCAACAGGATTCTAACATTAGTTCTAGCCCAACACTCAGAGTCTGAGCCATAGCACCACAATTGGCCCAGTTGGCAGGATTATGGGCAGGTAAAAGTAGCCAGACAATTGGCATAGTCGGCATGATTCTGAGCAGGTACAGGATCCAAAAAGCCCTTGGAAGAAGGAGGAAATGTGGCTACTTTTGAATATGCTCTGTCCTATGGCCACTGTCCTGTTGACCAGGATCTGGTTGCTGCACACTGTACTGCAAGGCAGCATAGAACAGGTGCTACAATGCAGAACCCCTTGGGAAGGGGAGGAAATGTGGCTGTCCTTGAGCATGTGGTGCCTAGTGGCCACTTTTCTGCTCACCAGAGCCTGGCTGCTGCTCACTACTCTGCAAACTGATCAAGATTTGTGGCAGAAAACAGAGTTGTTGAAAGCATGGATAAATGTCCTGGAGGACGACGTGCAGCGACCAGCCACTCCTGCCTCTCACACCAGGGCAGATGACTAACGCAGTGGTGAGTTGGGGAAACTGTGCACCTCCATGCACAACCTGTTGTGCATGAGAAATTGAGACAGTAAAGCAGCAGAAACAGGGAGAGCCCCTGGCTGCTACTTCTATGAGACCTAGGGGTGGATGGTGTAACGTGATCTAGAGATGATGTAGTAAATGCATGTTGTGTTTGTCCAAAGGCAAAAGACTCGGAGGGTGCCACTTAAACCCAATGGCCAGCCAGGTGCCGTATAAACCCGGGAAAAGATTGCCAAATGCAGATTGGCAGATGACCCAAGGAGAGGTGCCCCTGCAGAATTTCAAGTATGTTTTCACCTGGTGAAATGGTGGAAAAGTTAGCCTCTGTTACTACATGCCTGTCTCTGTGGCAGCAGTTACAAAAGAGCTACAGATATGCACTAGGGCAAGGTAGCCACTCCTTGATGAACTGAGTGAACTCAGCTGTTTGCACTGTGTGGGCAAATGCTGCAAAACTGCAAAACTTCCTCAGACTGAACAGCTGGTGTAAGACAAGCTGATTGAAGTAATTCAGAATTTAAAAGGTAAGCAAAGTATAAAGATTCAGAAAATTTGCAGTCTGGTCATGGGGTAGAGAAGCATAGAGCAGGAGAAAAACCTGAGGGTGAAGCAGATAAACTGTTTGCTAAAGACCTAGCTTGGTGGTGTAGCAGCCAGATGCTAAGTGCCAAAACAATGAGAGAAAAGCCCTGCAGACATTTGAGAAGACTGGAAGGGTACCCCACCCATCACAGGCCCTGAAGGCACTTGAGAAGTTTGGGAGAGTGCCCCTCCCATCCTAGAGGGACTGAGTTGTCCTGGAGGACAGACCTGAGGTGTCACTGCCCTTGGAAAACTGCTCCCTGCATTCCAGCTGCTCTGGCTAGAGCAATCCTGCCTCAGAACCTCCAAAGAAAAAAAGCTGAAAACCTTGCTGCTGTTCACACTGTGTTAAGTTTGCAGGCTAGCAGTATGTGAAAGCAGTGGAGGTGTGGCAGCCTCCACCTGAATTCCAGAGGATGTGTGAAAAAGTTGGGGGACTCAGGCAGAGACCTGCTGCAGGGGTGGAGCTGCTGCAGAGGTCCTCTACAGAGCAGTGTGGAACAGAAAAGTGGGGTCAGAGTCCCCACTGAGGAAATGTCCAGTGGAGCCACGATGGCAGGACTGCCACCAGGAGCCCAGAACCGTGGGGCTGCTGGCCGCATGCAGTGCTGGCCTGGAAAAGCTGCAGGCACCAGGGCAGTTCAATGGGCTGCACCTGGCAGAGCTGTACTACGAGGTTGCCCAATGTCTTAGGGGTCCAGGTGCCCCAGTGTGCTTAAGGTTTCTCCTGTTTGGGTTTTAGATTTGTTTGGGGACTGTTTTTCCTTTCTATTCCTCCCTTCTGGAATAGGAATGTGTACCCAATGTCTATCCCACTGTATCTTGGAAGTATATAAACTTGTTTTTGACTCTTTACAGGTTCACGGCTGGAAGGACTTTTGCTTTTGGTGTCAGAGGAGACTTTGGACTTTTGAGTTGGTGTTGTAACAAGCTAAAGACTTTTGGGACTGGGAGGGAATGTGTAATGTGTGAATGTAAGGGTCATTTATCCTCACTAAGGGAATATTGCAGAAGATTCTGGGCATGTAGATTGTATAGCAAGGGGCCCTGAAGGGGTGGATTGTTGGGAAAACAGAATAATTTAAACAGGCCCCCTTGCCTCAGGGCAGGTTGGGGTGATGCAGCATTCTTTGTGGGCAGGTTGTGTGTGGGTGGAGTTAGTGCACCTGCACAGCACCACCACCTTAGCTGGAGTCTACTGCCTTGGGAAAATGCCACTCCATCCAGCCATGCTTTCCAACCTATGGCTTCCAAGGACCTGTTTGCCTGGTTACCTAGCTCATAGACCTGTGTGTGAGGTATCTGGTGACCCAGCCTAGCGTGAGGGGTCTAGTGACCCAGCCTAGCATGTGAGGGGTCTGGGGATCCAGCCTGGCATGGGAAGGGTTTGTGACCCAGTCTGGACAATGGGCTTGAGGGGTCTGTGAACTCCAGATCCAACCCTAGCTCAACAACTGGCCTGGTCATGTAGGTTACAATTGGCATCACAGACAGGCTTAGCAGCTCTACAATTGGCCATGTCAACAGGATTCCAACATTAGCCCCAGCCAGACACTCAGAGTCTGAGCTGTAGCACCACAATTGGCCCAGTCGGCAGAATTAGGGGCAGGTAAAAGTAGCCAGACAATGGTATGTATGAATATTAATTCATTAGTATAATAATTTTTCTATGACTCTATAAGATGTTAACATGAGGGGAAGCTGGCTGAAATACATATGGGAATTTTTTGTATTGTATTTGCAACTTTTAAGTAAGTCTAATATTTTTAAAGATATAATTTTAATTTTTTACAGAAAAATATGTAATGATATAGAAATATTCTTATCATATAGATTGTTAAGTGAATGATGCAAGTTATAGAATATGTACAGAATGATGTTGTATTTGTTTAAAAACAAATCTATACGTAAAAAGAGGCAGGAATGAACATAACAATAGGTTTACAATAATGATGCAAGTTATAGAATATGTACAGAATGATGTTGTATTTGTTTAAAAACAAATCTATATGTAAAAAGAGGCAGGAATGAACATAACAATAGGTTTACAATTTTTTTAAAGATATTATTAAAATGTGAGTGATTTAAAAATAAAATTTCTTTGTTTATCTTTTCTGAGTTTCTCCAAAATTCTTTCTATTTTATAATAAATAATGTAATGTATTGAGACCAAACAATAATTGTTTTAAGATATGATGTGGCTTTCAGAAATTCAGTATAATAATTTGGTATTAATTCTGTTCCAATAATTAAGTTAGTTTGTAAGCATAATATTTTGAGCTAAAACTATAACTTACTGAATATAATTTTATTATTTCAACTAACTCATTTTTCTATTTGAATAAATTGAGTCATTATTTCAAGTGATAAAATATATAAAAGCATATGGATGTCTAAAACATGTACAAGATTCAGTATTTATTAAGATCTAAGAAATAGAAACAGATCAGAATTCAAGTAATCATTGTTGGAAAATTGAGCATAAACTTATTTGTCTAGTCAGTTTTTCTTTAAAACTGAAAGTCTAAAGTAAGGCCCTTAGTTAGAATAATATATTTTGCTACAAACACTAATAAACAATATTTTCATACCACATATTCTCCTACAAGAGATAATTCAAAAATGAATAAAACCTGATTCCTACTCACACAGAATTCTAGTAAGATAAGTGTTCCTGTAATCAAAGAATTACAAAAGAGGTAAGAGTCATTAGGACATGATTTATTATTCACTCGGTATTATAGGGAAGTCAGAGAGTTTTTCATAAAGGAGATGTCAACTGAGTTGAGTTCTGAAGTATAGATGACAATTCTTAGAAAATAAAAAGAGACCAGCATTCTAGGCAGAGAGAATAACATCCACAAATTCACAAACAATATGGTGCATGGATCATACAGGAGTTCTTTTAGGTACAAGTAACAGAAAGTCTGAATAACAGGAATTTAAGTCAAAAGGTCATTTCTTCTTTGCATGCAAGAAATACATGCAGTTGTATAGTTAGTTCAGCAACTCCACATATTATTATATTTCCTACTGTTTTAGTATTTCCCCACGGTTGCAAGATATCCATTGTATTAGTCAGAGTTCTCCAGAGAGACAGGACCAATAGAATATGTATATAAATATATGAGATGCTATCATTAGGGAAATTGGCTTACAAGATTATGAGGCTGAGCTGTCCCATGATAGGTCATCTGCAAACTAGATGCCAGTAGTGTGGCTCAATACAAGACTGGAAGCCTCAGAACCAGAAAAGCTATTGGTGTGATTATCAGCTCAAGGCCTGAGAGCTGGTGATGCATTTGATGTAAGTCCTGGAATGTTGGTTCCTCACCACCGGGGACCAACAACACAGGGCGAGAAGGGATCCCAGACCAGCCGGCGGTAAACTCTTGTGGGGCTGAGTGGGATGATGAGTGTCACAGGCCCAATCCCCTCTGCTCTTCGGTCCCAGGGACAAAGAAAGAACACCGAGCCAGGAGAGCGGTCAAAGCCGGAACTCTGTTTATTACAGCAAGCAGGGGTTTTTATAAGGTACCAGGGGCGGGGGAGCTCTTATCCAATAGGGAGTTGACACACTGCTACCCGGGAGGAGGGGTGAGGACAGGGCAGGCGGGAAAAAAGTGCAGAGTCACCGTACCCCGGAAGTTAGTTCTTTTAAGTTTTGAGTTCTCCGCTTAGGTTTCGGTTTCCCAGAATCAGCCCGAAGCAAGTTTAAAATGGCTGAGGTACTTTCCCAAAATGGCTGGCGGCCCGGGCGTAGCCCAACATCTCCCCCTTTTGTTTTTGTAAACCAGGGTGTGACCTCTGTCTTAGGTTGCCTTTATTTAAAGGTCTTACCCGTCGTTGAGTATCACACAGCCAGGTTTAAAAAGGATACGGCCCCTGTCTTCGGTTGCCCTTGCTTTGAGGGTCTTACCCGTCATTGAGTACCGTATAGCCGGATGGGCAGTTAGGGGTGTGGCCCCTGTCTTAGGTTGCCTTTTACGTCAAGGTCTTACCTGTCATTGGGCACCACACTGCCAGGGGGAGGAGGGGGTGTACATTATTGATCGTACGCATCTGTTTCTGGCATCGCCAACCTTTGGTAATGAACTTGAACATTCATTAATTGAATTGATTCTAATCTTTTTTGTATAAACTGAATTAATTTGTTAAGTATGCAGGGTAGCAGTAGAAGAAGGAGGATAGGTTCTAAGAAAGGCAGGAGATAGGGAAGAAGCCCATTGAAACCCGTCCCAAGGGAATTATTTTTGGAGGTCCCGTCGTCTTTTTTCCACGTCTTCTTGAAGTTTTTTGATTTTGTCTTGGACGATGCCTGAGCGATTAGCATAGAAGCAGCATTCCTCCTGCAAGAACAAAGGCCCCCCTTTTAAAAGATCTAACCCTCTTCTATTTTGTAGTACGACCCCGGCCAACGAATCCAATTGGGATTGGAGATAGTGTTGGCAATTGTTTGTATATCGTCCGGGTTTGATCCTGGGGACCACGTCCATCATACATCCGAAGGGGTGCCACCTGATCCCAGCACATGTCGTCCCCTGATTTTACATTGGTGGGGCAGGATGCCACCGCGATGTTGGAGTCCGAAGGACCCCCGGATCCGGCTGGCTGTCTGCCACCACATTTATTCCCTGAGGGGCATAGCTGGTAGGTGGAATAACAAGCTGTATGTAGAGTGGAATTCATGGATTTTGCAGGGGCAGGGGCTGGGCTTTCCCCCTACTGGGGCGATAGCGATCGGGGCGTCCCAACAGACAGACTTGCCAATT
>NW_007741604.1:24481-24695 GCF_000696425.1 Galeopterus variegatus | reverse complement strand
ATAAGGCCCTTAGTGATTAAATCCATAAATTACCAAAATTGCAGCATTCCCTAAAAAAAAAGCCTGTCCAACTGTAAAATAATGTTAAACAACTGAATTTGTTACTATTTATTATTTGATTCAATATTCACAAGATAAGGGGTAGGAGTGTGAAAAAAAAAAAAAATTCCCACTCTCTCTGAAGCTGTTGGAGGCCTCAGAGTGGCCTCCTTTC
>NW_007741604.1:3027-21157 GCF_000696425.1 Galeopterus variegatus | reverse complement strand
GTTAGGGTTTTGATATACAGAAGGCACAGAAAAATTAAACCCAGATCATATGAAGTGCCTTTTCATTCCCAACTGAAATAATCACCATGTTGAAAAGGAATATGGTAAATATTAGGAGATGCAAATTCTCTTTCATTTTTTATCTTGCCTCACTATATAACCTTGGACAAGTCAATGAACATCTCTGTGTTTCCATCTGTAAAATAGGCCTGCTTGGTTACTTCTTTACCTGGGTATCATAAACATAGGTGGAATGATTTAATTATTATAAAAATGTTTTGGAAGAAAGGAAATTTAGAAATTAACAGTGATTATTATGCTTCCATTTGTCAAATATTTTGAAAATGAGGAAGAAATAAATATATTTTTGAAATACATCTAAACACTGGTGAAAATCAGCATTTTTAAATCACTCAGCATTCTAAAATTAACATAAAAAGCTTTCTGAGACGGCAAAGCAATCTATACAGTCACTGAAGTACATCACCTACTGGGTGAGGCTCTGTATTCTGCAGCTTCGGGAGCAGCAGCACAATCTATTTTATAGTCAGCTGCGAACTTTGACCAGGAAGTGAAAGGAATAGCATTGAAATAGAAGCATTTGTATAAAGTATTAATTCCACTTCTTATCAAACACAATTATGTGGAGGTTCATGAAAGACTTAATGGACAAAGAGGAAACTATAACATTTCCGTATATGAGATCTGAAAGGGGCAGCAAAATGTTTGGAAGGGGGCTGGGGTCTAGGGGACTTAGAATCTGTGTGTCCTCAGCAAGCACGCTGCTTTATTTGGAGTGTATGTTTAGTTGAGGCGAACTGGAGGAAGCTAGAGCTCCCATTGGTGGCTGTGACAGTGGTGAGATGTTGCTACTCCTCCTCTCTCTCTCTTTTTCTCTCTCACATGCGAACACACACATACACACACACACACTTTACTGTAAACACATTGAGTGCTTCGCTCCTCCCTCCAAGCTCAGCCTGAATCAGCACTCTACTCAGAAGCTTGGTGATGCTCCCAACCCCGAAGCCTTTTATTAGATCTAAAGAACCGAAAGCAGTGTTGAGGAAATGCATGGGAAAGTGACTCGGGAAAGCTAGAGATCAAAGAGAGGTCATTCAACTCCAGGGCTGCTGCTTTCCCAGGGATCCCTGCAATTCCCCTCCCACGATTTTGTCTTTTACAGCTTCTAGTTTCCAGAATTTAATGCATCTCAGAAGGTCTAAAACATCTGTGCTTTCCTGCTATATTCAAAATATGTGTTGGCTGAGAATTTACCTTTCCTGCTATATTCAAAATATGTGTTGAAATATTCTGAAACTGAGTGCAATAGATGCAAGGTTTCCTGGGCAACTTGAAAAGAATTGTGGTGGATAATTCTAGATGGCATTTTATTATTTTTAAAAAAATCACTTGTACTTGGCTTGAAAAGTTATTTTGTATTTAACTTTAAGTATGAATGATCCCTGGATATACTGGGGGCTGGGGGTCATAATATATCAGACAAAACAATAAAACTACTCTATCAAAATATTATTCCCTTGCTCTCCACTTAATTTTTTCTCTTAAGTATTTCATGCTGAAAACAAACAGCGTTACTCCCCAGAGTGATATAAAAGGCCAGTCTCAAGCAGAGCTGATGACTCAAACTTGCTAGTTCACTCCTTCTTTCCTGGGTCATGTTCTAATTTAAAAAGTATTACTCTGTAGTTCTTGATGGATTAAAAAAAAAAAAAAAAAATGGGCAACTTGAAAAGAATTGTGGTGGATAATTCTAGATGGCATTTTATTATTTTTAAAAAATCACTTGTACTTGGGCTTGAAAAGTTATTTTGTATTTAACTTTAAGTATGAATGATCCCTGGATATACTGGGGGCTGGGGGTCATAATATATCAGACAAAACAATAAAACTACTCTATCAAAATATTATTCCCTTGCTCTCCACTTAATTTTTTCTCTTAAGTATTTCATGCTGAAAACAAACAGCGTTACTCCCCAGAGTGATATAAAAGGCCAGTCTCAAGCAGAGCTGATGACTCAAACTTGCTAGTTCACTCCTTCTTTCCTGGGTCATGTTCTAATTTAAAAAGTATTACTCTGTAGTTCTTGATGGATTAAAAAAAAAAAAAAAAAAGCAACAACCCCCTTACTCATGGCAATGAATACTTTGTTAAAGAGTACTACAGTAGTGAAGTAGGATCAAGCAGCTGAAAAGTTTACAATTTAGGTAGTTCAGAGTTTTCTGTGCACCTTTCAACGGAAGAACTTATGTTTTATCAAGTATGAGGCACTATTAACTTTGAGGGAAATTGAGGCATAGAGAGGTACAAACTGACTAAAATTTAGTCTATATGGTAATAAAAGAGATATATCTTTTTTCGTAAATAGTGTTGATGGCTGGGTCAAACAAATTGGACAAGAATGTTATTTAAGGATAGTGTCATCCATGCATTCCTATACATGGCAGGAGAAAGACCATCAAAAGAGAATGCCCTTCTGATCCTATTCCCTCCCCTCTATTACAGGAGGGGAGAAGATGAGGGGTCCTGGCCTTTACGTTTCTACCACTGCCTCCAGCTACTGCAACTGGAGCAGATGGCCATACTCTTCCCATGCCCACAAGAAGATAGCATCAGAAACAAATCCACATTCAGGTGCAATGACTCAAGCTAAGCTCTTGTATATTGATTATCCATACCATTGGCATTTCACACTCTCAGTCCTTACTGTTTTTTGATGGGCAAGTAAGCCTGAATAAGAGCTATTTTTCCATCCTAAGCTATTCCATAATTACTAGCCTGGGCTGGCACTCACATCCTACATCTCCCCAAATCCTCTAGTGCAGTTTCTTGGAAGAGACAAAAATCTTCTCAATGTCACCTTGATACTACAGTGGTGTCCGTTGACAGGAAAAACAAAGTCAACTACCATATTTTCCCTGAGCAGATCAGGAAATTTTGGCTCTGCTTCTTATCAAGGGAGAAAGCTATCTTCTGGGAGATGGCTAAATCTCACTCAGAAGCACCCTTCTTAATTAAGTTCTCATATGTATGGTACCATGCTGGAGGCTGGGCAAAGAAAAGTGAACAGGGAGGTCCGTCTGTTTCTCAATGCTCAGAGTTTAAGATAGGTAAAATTAGCAAAGGCTGATCTATGGGCATATAGACATCAAACAGCTGTGCAAACATTGGACAGATGCATAAAATTAAATACAAAAGTAAATAAAGCATTTATATTATGTAAAAGTCACACAGCTGCTGTTATTATTCTCCACTAAGGCTCAGGAGGGAAGGAGGGACATTAGGAGAAACAGATTGTATTTTTCTGGTGGGGATGGTATCAGCAGGAAGGAGCAGAAAGGTCACACATGGCTCGAGGAACAAAGACAAACTGTTATGTAAAGTCTTGTCTGCTGGTGCACAACCTCTAAACTTGGTCTTCAGAATGGAGTGACTTCATTTCTCAGAAATAACATTTATATGTTGGACTATGCTTTTCGAAATCTGTGTTAGTTACTAATTTTAAAATGTCAGAGATGGCTCCCGTGGCCAGCAACAGCAGGAACCCAATGAGGGGTCCTAAGAACAACACAAGAACTGTCCTACCTCAAAGACTGTCATGATATTCTACATGTGTCCAGGGTGAAATGAAAAGAAGTACAGTAGCTACTGCCACTAGAAACTCTGCCTCGTAGCCTGGCACCATGGAAATTTCCTCAGCCTTTCTGAAGGAACTAGGGATACAGCACAGCTTTATTTAGCCTAGATTTCTATACTTGACACCTGTAACAGAGGATGCATGAATGATTGATGAACTACTAAGATGCTCATGAATCTCTCCTTACTTTTGGGAGGCAAAAGGGAATATGGCCTTTTGTGTTTAAGTAAAAATATTTTTATTTAAAAACATTATGTGTAATATTGTATATATTTTTTTAAAGTAAAGACTAAAACAGAGAGAAAGCAATACAAGCACTTTGTTAAGAAATTAGAAATGGCAGTAAAATGGAAAAATCCATAATAACAATTCAGAGATAATCACTACCAGTATTTTGGTACATATATTCTACATATCTTTATATACATGGGTGTACATAAAAAATTTAACAGAAACAGAATCATACAGAAAATAACATGCAATCTGCTTTTTCTCCCCTTAATCATTTTTTTTTTAGCTTTTCATGTCCGTATATATTTATCTACAACATTATTTTTGCACACGTTGAATATCCATTATCTGAAATGCTTGGGACTAGATGTGTTTTGGATTTCAGACTTTTTCAGATTTTGTAATATTTGCATTATACTTACTGGTCGAGCACCCCTAATGTGAAAAACAAAAGTCTGAAATGCTCCAGGAAGCACTTCCTTTGAGCAAGAACTTTGAGCATCATGATATTCAAAATATTTAAGATTTGGGCGCATTTCTTCAGATTTTTGGATTAGGGATGCTCAACATGTATGATTATATGTCCATACCATACTGCCTTTAATAGTCCCCTATTGTTGGACATTTCTAGTTGTTGTGATTCTGTTTTGCTCTAATAAGCAATGGCTGGGAGATCATCTTTGTTGCTAAAAGTGTGTGCACATCACAGACCTCTGAGAGTCAGAAATCTTCCCTCACCTGCTGGCTGACACCTAGAATTCCATGGTAGTGCCTCAGCCCTTTGGATAAAGGATTTTAGTTAGTTAAAAAGTGAGAACCCCAGCAGAGGTGTTTCTTAAAACACTATCTGACATTTATTTCACGTTTTTTCTTGGGAGGTCTCAAGGAGGGTCTCAAAGACTGGTTTTATGCTCAGGCCTTGGCCCTGGGCCTTGGGTGATAAAACCAGAAAAGTTCCAAAGTTCATGCATGTTCTGGTAGCACTGTTATGTTTTTATAATTGACTAAAATCCTTGAGCAGTTGGGAACATAGTTAATGCTGTCTGGTACTAATTACTGCCGAAATTCAGTTCATTATAGGAAACAGGTTCAGTTCTTGGCATATTCCCTCAGGACCTGGTCCAGATATTCATTAATTTTATTCCCAAGTTTCATATACTTTACATTTGTTTGGTTTTCTGTAAATATAAATCTATTTACCTTATAGTCAGTCTTCATTAGTACCTGGTCATTGAATTAACCTTTTTGAGACCTCAATTTTTATTTTGCTTCCAAGAAATAAAACTGTCATCAATGTTACCCAGAATTCAGGGCTGGTGGACTGTAATACCCATAGTGATGGCATAGTTCTTTTTATCTACAAATCCAGGACTTTCTGCAACTCACCAAACCTGGCTCTGAGGTGTATTATCACAATATACTGGTTACTCTTCAAAAAGCAGAGCCTGGGAGAAGCAAAACTTCCTGTTTCTCTGTAGCTGTGTGTGTGTGTGTGTGTGTGTGTGTGCGTGCGTGTGCTCATGTGCACACGTGTGTGAGTGAGAGAGAGAGAGAGAGATTTCTCTGGTGAACTTCTGTACATCTCCAGGGACTGAGGGTCGGCACTTCCAAGGGCTACCAGGTACTTAAAAAGTGTTAATTGGGCTGTTACTGAAGTTCGGTTTCCACCAGAGACTCACAGAGCAACCTTGGGGAAATGAATGAATGCTTCCACTCCTCCAATCTCACACCTGAAAACCAAGGACGATAATATTTTCCGACTCCTTCCATTACAAAGGCATAAGAATGAATTAGTTTGCAGCTGGTGTTTTGGAATCTGTGAGAACATTATTACTTTGTGCTACCTTTCATATAGCTTATATGCTCCCTCAGCCATTAAAGAGGGGCAACTATGCTGGGGATGTTTCTTGTCTATACTGCTCTCTCAGCGAGAGTACCCAATTGCTGAAACTTAACAAGTATGAGAAATGAGACAGGGAGGTAGAGAGAGAGAAATCATATCCACCCACGCACACATATTTGGCATTTCAAGCTTTGAGCAATTAATAACCAACTTCTTGAGTTGGAAGCTGTCGTGCTCACAATGCTGTTCTAATTGTTCTCACACACCCTACTTAGCACACCTTCCTTCCAGAAAAAGCTCACACAAACCCACTTTTCAGTCTTGAAAGACAAGAGTGGAATTGAGTTTAAAATCACACATAAAGTATTTCATAAAGAGGAGTAAGGACCAAACACTCTAACTCCAGGAGGCCAGTATTTTTAAGCAAATACTCCAATTGTTTTCTAACACTCTGTATGTGTCTGTTTATTGTGAATCTGGGCTTCCAGTGTGGTAGTCTGATTCCCTTTCCTCTGACAAGGAATGGAGGACCTCCTCACACCACTGTGAGTTCCACAGGAAAGGGAATGCTTGGGGGAGAGTCTTTTATAGAGAATTGTGAGTAATGCCAAAATAAAGATAGACTGCAGATTAAAGAGAGGCAAGGATCTCTGAAGCAGCCTGCAGAAGCCACCAAGTTGAGCAAAGCAGCAGATACAGAAGCCAGGAAACAGGCCCACGGGCAGATATGAGAAGATCAAGGTGGGGAGCGATGGGGTCAAGAGCAACAGAGAAAATTGTCCTGGGCAAATACTTGGGACAAGGGCTCCCATAAGCTGGCTCTTCTTTGCTTATAAGGCAGTGTGTATGGGAGGACTGGCTATCAAAGGGCCAAGGAGGGACAGACCAGTGAGGTATAAATCAGGCTGATTTACAGCCACTCAGGAATCTGTGACAGCTGGGCATGGAGCAGAGTAAGTGTTCCATATATAATACCAAATATGATCACTAACATGTATCAAACATTTTCTGCTCCATGCTAAGCTGTTCACTTTTGTTATAAATATGTCACTTGGTATTTGCAACAACAGCTTCAAGGAAGTATAATTATCCCCATTTTGCCACCCAGAGAAATGGAATAAAGGATAAATAATTTGCCTCACATCACACGGTAGCCAGCAAGACGATGGTTTGAACTCAGGTCTTCGTGCCTTCAGAGCCCCAGTTCTCAAACTTGAGAAAATTAGACACACACATTCCTCTTCCCTCCCAGATATTCTGATTCAGTAGTTCTGGGGTGAGGCCTAGGGGGTCACCATTTTAATATGCATCCCTGGTGATGTTGATACAGGCACTCAGGTCCCCGTGCTGAACATACCAAAACACTACCCTACACATCGGCAAAGGCCAAAAACAAGCAGATAGGCAACAAGGGCAGAAATAAAATCATAGGGAAAAATGTAGAAGAGGTTTCACCATTAATATCATGGACCTGATAGTTTATGATAGTCCCGATAGTCTATTTATTTTCCTCCCAAAACATGCATGTTCTGTCATTTGGAAACAGCTTAAAGTTTACCCATCTGGTTCCTAGAAGGATCAAGCTTCCTCACTAGCTTTGGTCCTGCCAGTCCTACTCCTTGTTCAATCCTGGGTTGGGGCTACAGACAGATCTCTCCCTGGGACTGTATTCTACAAAGCTTTCAAGGCAGGAATATTAGGAGGAATCATTTCTCAGACATTAGAATCCCGTTTCACTGACTCTAAAAAGAATAGAAAGAGAGTAAGGACTTGCCTTTCCAGCTATTCCCAAAGAGAACTTTTAATCAAAGGGACCAGTTCTCACAATTACCCACCAAACAAAGCACATTGATAAAAATCACTGCTAGGTTTCCCAACGCCATTATCATGCATGAATCGGCATTTCTCTTACTTTGGTTAAATTCCTGGATCAAGCTTCCGGGGAGACATCCATCTTGCTCGCGATGTGTTTTCTCATCTCCCAACATCCCACCTCTAGGGCTGATAGCTCTCTTTTTACTTAGATTTCCTTAAAGAAGCATTTCTCTTACTTTGGTTAAATTCCTGGATCAAGCTTCCGGGGAGACATCCATCTTGCTCACGATGTGTTTTCTCATCTCCCAGCATCCCACCTCTAGGGCTGATAGCTCTCTTTTTACTTAGATTTCCTTAAAGAAGCTGGGAGACAGGATTCCAGTGAAGCCACAGGAGGTTGTAACTCATTTCTTTGCAATTTTCATTTCTCCAAATGAGAGCAAAGGGGCCATTTGAATAACTCATAATCTACATCAGCTGGAAATGTTCTTGTTTATTTCTTCTCAGATGTTTCTAAGTGTTCTCTCCCCTTTCTTTGCTACCCTTCTACTCCAGTTTGTCTGTAAGCGCCTTTGTGGCCACCACTGCAGGCCCTGAGCCAAGGCAAAAACGGATTCTTTTCATCTATTCAAGTGGGATCTGGGGCAGACAAGCCTGCTCCACAGGCAGGAGGCACAGAAAAGTATTCTGTATTCAGCTTGCAGCTCCACAGAGTATATAGTGGGGGCCCTGCCCTTGGCAAGGCTGACGCAGTGACCAGGGCCATTTGGCAAGACAGGAATGCTGTTTACTTGGCCCCTCCCCTTCACCTGCACAGGGTACCCTGCTAGAAAGACCTGCAGGAATGGTGAACCCTGTTCCAGTCACTTCCTCTAAGTTCACGTCCCACTTTTAAAAACACCATCTTTTATATCTCAAAGCAAAGCAGCAAAATTTTTTTGAGATGCCAGGTACATTGAGAAAACATTACAGTTGCTTTATACGGAGATGATTAATATCAAAACAACTAAATGTGTGCTAGTATCCAACGGAGCTCCCTTTCTGCCATCAATACACTGAGGAGTCAAAGCTTGACATATATTGGCAGGAGAAGGGAACTGGGAAAAAATAGAGATTGGCCTATCTAAAGATATCTTTCCTTTGCGTCTAATTTACTAAAAATATGCTTTTTCTGTAGTGACTTTTGGAATTTTCACTTCACATTAAGTGTGATGATGTTATGCAAGAAGGGTGCTCTGTTTGCTTTATTATTCCCTCTTTTATTCAGCACTATTCTGAATGTGCTTTATGAGAATAAAATAAGAATTATAAATATTGGCAAAGGGGCAGCAAAATTATTATTCGAATATAATATTATTGTACATCAGGGAAAACTAAAAAAAGGAAAACTATTAGAAACAATATAGGAATTCTGTAAGATGGTAGGTTATAGGATAAACACACCAAAAAAAAATCTTTCTTATATTCCAAAAAGTAACTAGTTAGAAAATAAAAATTGAAACAATTCCCATTAACAACGACAAAAACATAAATTACCCAAGAATAAAATGAAAAAATCTAAATGAAAGAAAGTATAAAACTCTAAGGAAAGGAAAAAAGGACTAGCTCCTGAGGAGTAAATCTCAGTATTGTAAGGATGTCAATTCTCCCCAAATGAATCTATAAATGGAATGAAGTTAATTCAAAATCCTGACAAGATATTTTGGGGGGGTGGTACTAGGAAAAACATGATCTGTTAATAGATAATTTTCAAAGAGGTAACATCATGACTATCCAGCAAATATTAAATGAGCACATGTCAAAAATTTTAACTCACTAATAATATAACTGATTCCGAGAGCATTTAAAAAATTCTGCATATATAAACAATCTAATGAAGACAAGTTAGAATAAGATTTCCAAGTTTGATTTTTCTAAAAATACTAGCTCATGTCCAACAGGCCATAAACCTTTGAGATGATCTGTTTCACATGACAGAAATTATTTGCATCTCCCAGACAAAAATCTACAACTTAGCAAGTAATTTCACTAATTCTGGGACCTTGAATCAATAGCAAACCATGAACTAATACCCCTACAATCTTAATATGACCTTTTTCTACATATGACATTAAAGGGATGTGCTGCCCACCTTGTCTTATTTCCAGGATTCGGATAATTTTTCTGAAAATTCTAAACTTCATTGAAAAAATAAACTTGAGGGCCGGCCCAGTGGCGCACTGCTACAGTGCGCGGCTTGGGAGCACGGCGGCGCTCCCGCCGAGGGTTCAGATCCCACGTACAGACCGGCCGCTCACTGGCTGAGCGAGGTGCGGGCGCAACACTGAGGGTTGCGATCCCGTTGCCGGTCCCGGTCCGGTACGGGTGCGACACTGAGGGTTGCGATCCGTTGCTGGTCACGAAAAAAGACAAAAAGGAAAAAATAAATAAATAAACTTGAGATTAACTAGGTGACTTTTGAAAAACAAAAAAACCAAGGGCAGGGCTCAATTGGCCTTACCTATGAAAACAAGGCCTGTAGAAAACAGGAGCAGGAACGCCTCACCTTCCTGCTGAGGTTAGTGAGGGTCTGACATCCACTTCCACCTACTGTCCCTGCTTTGAAACGTGGCAGCGCATGCTTGCCCCATGTGTGGGGCAAGAACTACTCTCTCTCAGAACTACTAGCTCTCTCTCCTCTCTGCCCCTTCCCCTTCACTCAGCCCCACCGTTTCCAATCTAGCCATCACTAAAGCCTTAGTAATGCTTATGCTTTGACTCCCATGTAACCTAGTTCTCTGTCTTTACACACTATTGGCCAGAGCCCTGAAGGTGGTGAATGACATTTCCTACAGTGCTCATGATGTTTGTAGTAGTCCTTCCCATCCAAGCGAGTCTGTTATTTGGGGAATGTTTTGGCATTTTTGTGAAGTCTTTTTTTAGATTTATAGATACATATAGCAAATTCCTTTCTATTTTCATTTGCTCCTGGGAACAAATTTATGCACCTGTGTATCATGGATACACAAAGTTGCAACATCTTTTCTTTTTTTTTACTTTCTTAATAGCTTTTTGGCTAAGTAGTCTGCTAGGAGAACACTGAACTAAAAGAATCAGGAGATCTGAAATTCCATCCAGCATCTGCTAATAACTATAAGACCCTGAATGTGTTTCCTCATTTGTGAAAATTGAAATGATTTGACTCTTCAGATTCCCTTAGCAGTCTTTCCTCTTGGAATACCACTTCGTTCATTATTCAGGAAGCTTAACATCCTTGGTAACAATGTGTGATTGTAACACGCAAAGATATAGGTTTATTTTCCCTAATTATAACAAGTCAGAGATTTCCTCCCGTAATTTGGTAAGTTCTTCAGAAGATAAAAACAAACACCATATTTCTACCTTGCCTACATCTCTGGGGATGGTAAAAAATTTAATCATTCCAATGCTTTGCCTATGGGCCTGAAAATATTTGGATGATTGACTGAATTTTTCACTTTTCATTTAAGTGTTTTGTGTGAGTTAGATAAAGCCGGAGTCGTTCAGTTTAGAATTGACCATTGAAGCAGCACTCCTGCCATGGCGTGAAAAGAGGCCGAAAAACAATTTAAAATGTACATATATGTATTTTGAAGATTCAGACGAAAATATTAAATGTTAAGCCTATTTGTCTTGCTGTCCCTACCTGATCTAGAACACAAATTAATATTAAAAAGGAAATATCTCATCTAAAGCAAATATCTCATCTGAGGATATATTAACTAAAAGCAAATATCACATTTGAAGATATATTAGGGTATGCCAATGGAAATTTAGTACTTATTTGTAGCAAATAAAATATTTATCCTTTGGTATCTTCTTTGAATGCTATCGATCATTCCTAAAAAAAAAAAAAAAAAAAACCCTGCAAATTATTTTCAAATATTTTTATTACGTGATAAAATTTTAGGGCTATGTTTGACTTCACATATTTTAATTCATGTTGTGGATTTTTAAAAATATAATACTGATTTTTTTTTAACAATCAGGTATTCCTTATAAATACTTTTCATTGAGCATAAAAATTGTTTTACTATTTTAAAGAAATAACAGCATACCATACCGTGATGATTGTATTAAAATTTGCATTGAGGATTACATTAAGCATTTAAAGCAGGAGTCCCGGAGTAAAGCCTAAACTATACTCCTTGCAGATACAGACCTGTCTGGACATGTTTGAATGACCAGCCAAGCAGGTTGCCCAGAGATCTACTTGGCTAAGAAAGTGAGCAGCTCGATTTAAAGAAAGAGACTTAGAAATGCTGAAGTGGGTGGCCAGCACTGTTCTGTCACCTCTGTCACAGAGTTCTTTCAAATGGCAGTGACAGAGTATCCAAAATGGTATAGTTAGCGTCCAGGGTTGGTGATGTGACTCGAAGGTATGCAATGGACCCACAAGCTTCCCACCGATGTTTCGCAATCCTCACCAGGTTACCAACCACAAGATGACTGAGCATTTCTAGGCATTTGTTTCCATGTGTCCCTTTTTATTAGAGTTTTCCCAGTAGCCTTCCCTTCAGGTCTCTTTGGACAGGATTAGGTCACATGCTCGTATCTTCACCACAAAGGAGACTAGGAAAGTGACTGTAGGGCATTTTCTGCCTTTATCATGGGAGAAAGTCTCCACCAGGAAGGAACAAAGTCTGCAACAAACCTCTCCAGCATCGAGTGACATCCAGTATCACCCACAGAAAGTTCCTGAGATGCAAATGAGCCAGAGTGCACAAGATGGAAAAATGGACGCTAGAGGTCTGACCTGAAGAACCGCTGGTCTCTCCTTAAGGATAATCAGATGATTTTCCTGTCAGGCTGCCTTTGAACCAATGCAAGATTCTTAAAGAGAAGAAGTTTGTCAAAAGCAAACAACTGACAATCAGGATTTGAGTTTGACTGCAATAGATAACATGCAAAAAACAATGGTTGAACCAACTAGAGGCTTTGTTTTCTCTTACATTACAAAGCACTTAGAAGAAGATGGCCCAGGGTGGTTATGGTAGTCTAAGGACGTCATCGAGACCCAGACTCCTACCTTTCCATGCAGCCATCCTCGAGTACGTTGTCTCCGTCTTCATGATACCAGAATGGCACCTATTCCACTGCCACCCCAGCCATTGTGACCACATTCTAGGCAGGAAGAAGAAAGGACCAGGGTTATGGTGGGTGCCAACTTAGTTATTTCCCTTTAAAGACATTCCTGAAAATCTTACACAGTAACTTTAGCTTTCATTTTAATGGCAATAACTTTCACATGAACTTCCTACTGCCAAACAGGTTGGGAAATGTCCATGCCAGCCTGAATAATGCCAAAGTTCTAAGTACAAGAAAGAAAAAGAAACTGAATTTTTGTTAAGCAACAAGTAATTTATGTTACAATGTAGGGTTTTTTTTTGTGAAAACAAAGAATGCAAACTAGTATAGTATAACAGTGGTGGGAAAGTGTGTTTCTCCCAATTCATTTAATTTTGGTAGATTGATTATGCAAAAGAGATGGAAAAGAAGATTATTTTCTGCTAGGAACCTTGGTTGTTCAGGGAATGAGCAGGTGGTTGTTGAAAGATCAGTGATGGCAGCACCTGCCAGGAACCAGCTAAAGCTCAGCGGAGAGTTCCACAGCTGCTCCTGGGATCGACCTCCTACTTTTGAACTCCACACACTCTGAGTCAGTAAATATATGCATAACCAGTGAGGGAGGGATTTTGCAAGACTGTCTGGATACATACTCTGCAGATGTAATACTTGTCATATATTTTTCTATTAGTGAAATCTTTTTATTATCCTATCAAAGATTGACTTCAGGGGGTAGGTAAGACTGTCTGGTCCATGTGTCTGATTTTCCAACAGGTGTTGGGACAGTGTAAGTCAAATGAAGCCTGTGGGCCGAAACTAGTACCTCCTGGAAGGATGAGGCTCTCCATACAATACACACTTCATTTGCCTGACCTCTCTGTTTGGAAACAACATAGAACATAACAGAGTTGAACTGTATATAAACAAGTCCCCCAAGTGTGAGATATAGTCAAAATGAGAAGAGGCAAGTATAGGCTAGAGTGATCAGGGAGGGATTCGTAGAGGAACTGGGTCTTAAATTGGACCTCACAAAATGGGAAGAATTTGGATACTTAGAGAACAGGGAGAGCATTCTGTCAAGGTGTGGTAAAAACTGATGAAAAAAAGAAGGAAGCAGTTCCTTCAACAAATTGCCTCCAGCAGGTTCTGGAACAATCTGAAGGGAAAAAGGAACATTGGGGAAGATAGGAGAATGGGAGAATAAATTACTGAGGAGGGGACCAAGAAAGTCATGACTCACCTAATTCTTCCTTACCTTTCTTTTGCTCATATTTCCAACTAATTGTCTAACCATGCAAAGAGTTAAGAAAATAAGTATATCAAATAAAATAAAACTTTGATGAATAATATCAAGAATGTGTTATGCATTGCTGGTGGGAGTTTAAACAGGTACAGTCATTTGGAAATCCATCTGGCAGTACTTAGTGAGGTGAGTATATATATGAGCTATGACACATCAATCCCACACATAAAGATATGATATATATGTATATATATAATAATAATCATATATATAATATGTAATTATGCTGGTGTCCATAGGCTGGTGGGAGTTTAAACAGGTACAGTCATTTGGAAATCCATCTGGCAGTACTTAGTGAGGTAAGTATATATATGAGCTATGACACATCAATCCCACACATAAAGATATGATATATATGTATATATAAAATAATAATCATATATATAATATGTAATTATGCTGGTGTCCATAACAAGGGAAATGGATAAGTAAAACGTCAAGAATGCATACTATGGAATAATATGCTGTAGTTCAAAGCATTGAACTAGATATATATTTAGTGACCTGGATGAGTATTAAAAGCATAGTTTTGAGTTTAAGAAGTAAGAAGGAGAATGAGATATAAACACAATGTTGTGTTTTTGTAAATTAAAAACACATACACACAGATTACTACATCATTTATAAGAATTCAAGAAGGAAGGCAATGAAAGCAGAGATTGGGGATGAAGGAAGAAATTAACCCATCAATCAAGAGAGGAGCCTTCATACACCGATGATGACATATGTGCCGGGAACTTACCTTTCTGTACCAAAAGTGTGTTCCAGCCCTTCTCTCCGCAAAATAAACATTTGAAGGAAAGAAAACATTCTTAGATCTCCATATATTTTTTAATGTGTGAACAACACTGGAACATATAATTCTCTTGTGTGTAAAATGGGGAAAATAAGAACCTCACTGGGCTGCCAAGAAAATTAAAGGAGATCGTATATACCCAAACGGAGCCATACCGAGATGCGAGGTGGTTGACTAGGCTCACTAGCTTGCCAGGTGACTCACTGTGAACTTTATACCACTCTCATAGTGTTTGTATTCAATTCCTGCCTCAGCAAAACGATAAATCATTACATCATGGACTTTCAGAGCCAAGCAAATAGTCAAAACCATATACAGTATGTTAAATCCTCAAATAGGAAGGTATACAGTCCTGCTCCCTATTGACTTGAGCCCATTCCTGCCTCAGCAAAACGATAAATCATTACATCATGGACTTTCAGAGCCAAGCAAATAGTCAAAACCATATACAGTATGTTAAATCCTCAAATAGGAAGGTATACAGTCCTGCTCCCTATTGACTTGAGCCCTACAGAGAAAATAGCATATCTGTTGATTTCAGCTTAGGGAAATTCATTACTACCTATTCTCCCCCACGGTCAGGGCTAGCCCAACTCAGTGCCCTTTCTGACCATTACTCACCAGAGAAGGCATTCCTGCCAATGCAGCGATTACCAGGCAGCGTGAGCGGGGTGGTGAAGGCTAATGTAGCCAACTGACACCACAGGGAGGAGAAGACTGGCCAAAGTATAATGATCTAAACTGGCGTTTGGTCAGATCATGGGGATTTTGCTGGCTTCCAGTCAATGACCTGGCACTCTACACTCAGGTCTTTGAAGAACAGTGTCATGACATAGTATTATCTGAAAGAGTAATTTACAGCAGTCTATTGGGAATAATGTATTGATTGTAGCCAAATTTACAAAGAATAGAGTTGTGAGAAGCAGTATAGTATCCTCCCTATTACATGCATAAAAGCATGTAATCCAAGAACACAATCCAAGTCCTCTTAAAATTGAAGTGAAATGTGACCAAAATAACCTTTGCTACAAATCTACTGTCTATGCCAGAGGAAAGTACTTTACCTTTCCACCTTATGAAGGAACTGTTTGGATATCATATCTATCCTGCTATGGTACATTACTCATAAAATCTGTGAGTCATCTACTCTTTCCTTGAAAAGGATGAATAACTTAAAGGACTTGGTAAACTAAAAGAATGCTCACCTATGTACTATAGACGAAGTATGGCCAAAGTCTAGGATTCCATCAGACAATCTCTCAAGATCTCTTCCAGACCTAAGCTAAAAGATTGTTTAGTATGTGAATAAGGAAAATATTTATAATTCCATAATTCAGAGTTTTAAGGGATCTTAGAGGTCTTCCAGTCCAACTTCTTTTTAACTTTGTAGAAATTGACTTGGAGAGGCTAACTTGCCCCATGTAAGCAACTAGCTCATTTGCACTCAACACACGTGTATTGAATACCTACCACATTCCAGGCATTCTCTTAATACTAGGAATACAGAATCGAGGGGATAAAAATAAAGTGTGGCATGCACACTGGGGCCAGTCTCCTTAGATTCCATTTTAACTTCATCACTTACTAGCAGTGTGATCTTGGGCAAGTTGCTTAACCTCTGTATGCTTCAGTTTCACCGTCTGTAAAATAAGGTGATAATAAGTACATACTCACAGATTGTCATAAGACTTAGAAGAGTCAATATGCCCTATTATACTCAATGCACATAGAACAGAACAGTGCCTGGCACATAGTAAGAGCTCTGTAATTATACACTAATTAAAATACCAGACTTGTGCCCTCTAGAAGCTCTCTATCCTTTGTTTAGTCAGACAGTCCAACACAATGGGAGAAGAGCTACACCAGCCAATTGTGTTGGTGACACATTGGTTTGAGGACACAGACTTGTCTAGTTTGCCCATGCCTCCCCGCAGTGTCTGGTGGACGATAGACTCTACCAGTATTTGATGAATGAGTGAATGAATGGACCACCAAACTAAGGGGTCGAGGAACAGGCATCCTGAGAAGCAAATATTTGAATAGAATCTTGAAGAATGAAAAAGGAGAGCAGCATTTCTTCACATAGAGAAGGGACAGGGATTCTAGGCAGTTGACGCAATGAGAGCAAAGGCTTGGGAGTGCAAAGGTGACTGGCTATCTTCTCCTATATATATAGCTGTGTTAATCTGTTTTCTGTTGCTTATAACAAAATACCTGGAACCGGGTAAGTTATAAAGAAAATGAAATTTATTGCTTATAGTTTCTGAGGCTGGGAAGTACAATGTCCAGGGAACACATCTGGCAAGAACCTTGGTGGTGGGGACAGTAATGGCAGAGTAACACATTGTGAAAATGGTGGAGCAGAGAGAGCAAAATAGTTCTTCATGCACCCTCCATTTAAAGCCCTCAGAACCACCCCCATGACCATCATTATTAATCCATTCACTAGACATGGTCCTACAATCTAATCAGTACCTATTGCTACCTACCCTGCCATCTCCTTTGCCTCTCCAAGTTAATTATTACTACTCAGAAAATAAAATTTACCAAGCAAATAAGAATAATAACTATAGGGCCGACCCCGTGGCGCACTCGGGAGAGTGCAGCGCTTGGAGCGCAGCGATGCTCCCTCGGCGGGTTCGGATCCTATATAGGAATGGCCGGTGTGCTCACTGGTCACAACCCCGTGGCGCACTCGGGAGAGTGCAGCGCTTGGAGCGCAGCGATGCTCCCTCGGCGGGTTTGGATCCTATATAGGAATGGCCGGTGTGCTCACTGGCTGAGCGCGGTGCTGGGCGATCCCCTTACCAGTCACAAAAAAGACAAAAAAAAAAAGAATAATAACTATAATAATTATTGGGATAAATACCTTGCAAAAACTTTGCTTCTTCCCTCCCCATCCAAAAATATCACTTTGTGTGGTTTATTATTTTTGGATTATCTGATTTGCATTCTATGAATGTAGATGATTGAGTCAGTCTGTGAGTGGAAGAGGAAGTAAGTGATAAAACATGTAGAAAAGGAGCAGAAATGTTACTGAAGCAATTTAGGTAGAGGAAGATAGTAGACTGTCCAGCAGTACATAAATTATGGTACTGCTATAATGCAATACTATGCAATGATTAAAGATTGTGTTGCAGAATAATACTTATTGCTTTGGGGAAATGAACAGGATATTCTGAAAAATAAAAAAGTAGGCTCCAAAACAATATGTAAATATAAATATAGGGGTGTGTGTATGTGTGTATGTATGTATGTATGTGTGACACACACTTGGGGTCTTCAAAAAGTTCGTGGAAAGATTTGTATTACCTTATAATTAAATTTTTCCACAGATATTTTGAAGTACCCTCATATATATGTTTACACACGTGTATATATATATCTATATATATATA
>NW_007741604.1:0-385 GCF_000696425.1 Galeopterus variegatus | reverse complement strand
TCCTGGCTCTTTAGCTAAGGGATGTACCCATGCATCATACTCCTGTTAATGAGCAAAAGTGGGTTTTGAAGCATAGCTGGAGTGCGGAGATGGAAGACTGAGGAAAGAGAAATGAAAAGGGCTGGCCAGGAGAGGGAATGAGGATTTCTGTACAACATATGGCCTCCTCCCAAGACAATGGGAACACCAGGCAGGAGGTCAAGCTGCCCAACACTCAGAGAGAAGAGCCAAGGTCCAGATAGAACAGAAAAAGTTAGGAGGACGGCAAGATGTGGGCAGTGCCATAGGCAGGAATTAAAGTCAGAACAGATAACCAAGAATGCCAGATAGAGATGGAGTGGGATTTGAGTAATTTGCTTCAAATGAGAGCTACTATTTGGGTCTT
>NW_007741603.1:22481-24697 GCF_000696425.1 Galeopterus variegatus | reverse complement strand
AATTCTACTCTACTCTCTGCATCTTTTTTCTCCTCCTCCTCTTCTTCCTCCTTCTGTTTCTCCTTCTTTGATCCCACATATGAGTGAGATCATGCAGTATTTCTTTCTGTCCCTGGCTTATTCACTTACTCGATGGACTCCAATTCCATCCATGTTGTTGAAAATTGCAGAACTTTATTTTTTTAAATAGCTGAGTAGTATTCTATTGTGTACATATACCACATTTCTTTTTATCTGTTCATCTGTTGATGGACATCTAAGTTGATTCCATCTCCTGGCTCTTGTAAAATAGTGTTGTGATGAACATAGGTGTTCAGGTGTCCCTTGATACTTTCATTTCAATTCCTTTGCATATATAACTAGTAATGGGATTGCTGTGTCATAAGGTATATCTATTTTTGATTTTTTGAGGAACCTCTATACTGTTTTTTTTTATAATGGCTGTAATAATTTACAGGTTCATCAGCAAAGTATGAGAGTTCTCTTTTCTCTGCATCCTCACCAGGATTATTTATTTTCTGTTTTTTTTTTTTTTTTTTGATAATAGCCGTAACTGGAGTGAGATGATATATCACTATGGTTTTAATTTGAATTTCCCTAATTATTAATGATGGTGAGCATTTTTTCATATGCCTGTTGGCTATTTGTATATCTTCTTTTGAGAAATGTCTGTTCAAGTCCTTTGCATATTTTCAAATTGGGTTATTTGTTTTTTTGCTGTTGAGTTGTTTGAATTCCTATATATTCTGAATATTAGTCCCTTGTCAGATGCATAGTGTGCAAATACTTTCTCCCATTCTGTAGGTTGTTTCTTCACTTTGTTGATTGTGTCCTTTGCTGTGCAGAACGTTTTTAGTTTGATGAAATCCTATTTATCGATATTTGCTTTTGTTTCCTGTCTGTCTAGTCTTGTTCATAAACGTGTGGTTCAGTCGAGTTTCATGCAGCGTTTACTCTGTTTTTTTTCTAGTAGTTTCATAGTTTAGGGTTTTAAATTTCTGTCTTTAATCCATTTTTGAGTTGAGTTGTTTTTGTATACAATGAGATAGGGGTCCGCATTCAATTTTCTGCATGTGGATATTCAGTTTTCCCAGCAACATTTACTAAAGAGCCTGTCCTTTCTCCAGTTTATTTTTGTAACCTGCATGAAAAATCAGTTGGCTGTTAATGAGTGAATTTGTTTTTGGGGTTTCCCTTCTGACCCATTGGCCTATTTGTCTGTTTTTATGCCAGTATCATGCTGTTATGGTTGCCATACATTTATAATATATTTTAAGTCAGGTAAAGCGATGCCTCCAGCTTTGTTCTTTTTCTTCAAGATCGATTTTGCTTTTCTTTTTCTTTTTTGTGGTTTTATACAAATTTTTAGATTGTTTCTTCTATTTCCATGGAGAATGTCACTGGTATTTTGATAGGGATTGCATTGAACCTGTAGCTTGCTTTGGGTAGTATGGATATTTTGATGATATTAATTCTTTCAATCCATGAACATGGGATATTTTTCCATTTATTTATTTATTTTTCAATTATTTCAAAACATTTCTTCACCAATGTTTTAAGGTTGTAGAGATCTTTCACCTCCTTGGTTATATTTAGTCTTAAGTGATTTATATTTTGGGGGTAGCTATTGTAAATGGGATTACTTTCTTGATTTCTTTTTCAGATATTTCATTATTGGTGTATAGAGATGCTAATGATTTTTGTATGTTGATTTTGTATCCAGCAACTTTAATGACTTCATTTATTAGTTCTATCCTTTTTTTTTTTTTTTTTTGCTGGTCTTCAGGTTTTTCTACATATATATGATTCTGTCATCTGCAAATAGGGATAGTTTGACTTCTTCCTTTCCAATTTGCTTTCTCTTGCCTTATTGGTCTGGCTGGAACTTGAAGTACTATGTTTAATAAGAGTGGTGAAAGTGGACATCCTTGTCTTGTTCCAGTTATTAGGGGAAAAGCCTGAAACTTTTGTCCATTCAATTGATATTATCTGTGGGTTTGTTATATGTGTCCTTTACTGAGTTGAGGTACATTCCTTCTATACCTAATTTGTTGTGTTTTTTTTTATCACGAAGGGGTGTTGAATTTTATTAAATGCTTTTCTGCATTTGTTGAAATGATTAGATGGTTTTGTTTGTTTTGTTTTGTTTTCTGAACATTATCTGAGATATTTGGTTCTATTAAGTTTATTGCAAACAGAAAATAAGAAAACATTTT
>NW_007741603.1:20800-21611 GCF_000696425.1 Galeopterus variegatus | reverse complement strand
GGTATGGGCCTCAGGCTGCTTCTGCTTATGATGGAAAATGCAGGCAGCCAGCAGGAACAAGGAGATCACATGGTGAGAGGAAGCAAGAAAGAGCTGATTAGATGGTTTTTGTCTTTTTCTCTATGAAAGTGGTGTATCACACTTATTGATTTGCATGTGTTGAACTGTCCTTGCATCCCTGAGATGAACCCCACTTGATCATGGCAAATGATCTTGTTAACGTGTTGTTGGATTCAGTTCACTAGTATTTTATTGACGACTTTTGCATCCATGTTAATTAGAGATATTGCTCTATAGTTTTCTTTTTTGTTGGTCATTTTTTGGTTTTGATACGAGGGTAATGTTGGCCTCATAGAATGAATTTAGAGTTTGCCCTCCTCTTCTACTTTTTGCAAAGTTTGAGCAGAACTGGCATTTGTTTTTCTTTAAATATTTGGTAGAATTAGACAGTATTAGACAGTGAAGCTGTCTGGTCCAGGGATTTTCTTTGTTGGGAGACTTTTTATTACTGCTTCAATCTCATTACTCATAATTTTTCTATTTAAGTTTTCTGATTCTTCATGATTCAACCTTGGTAATTTGTATGTGTCCAGAAATTTATCCACTGCTCCTAGGTTTTCTAGTTTGTTAGCATAAGGTTGTTCCTAGTAATCTCTTATGATCCTTTGTATTTCTGCAGAATTAGTTGTATTATCTTCTTTTTCATTTCTGACTTTGTCTACTTTTTTCTTGGTTAGTCTACCTAAAGGTTTATCAATTCTTTTTATCAATTAGAAAAGCCAACTCTTTGTTTTATTGACCTTTTGCATTT
>NW_007741603.1:19469-19793 GCF_000696425.1 Galeopterus variegatus | reverse complement strand
TAGAACTGTTTTTTCTATATCCCACAGATTCTGGTATGTTGTGTTTTTCATTTTCATTTGTCTCCAGGAATTTTTAAATGTCATTTAAATTTCTTCTTTGACCTATTCATTGCTTAGAAGCATAGTGTTTAATTTCCATGTATTTGTATGGTTTCCAATGTTTCTTCTGTTATTGATTTCTAGTTTTATTCTATTGTGGTCTTAGAACATAGTTGATATAATTTCAAATTTGTTGAATTGTTGAGACTTTTTTATGGCCTAGGTTCTGGTCTATTTTACAGAATATTTTATGTACCACTGAGAGGAATATGTGTTCTATAGCTA
>NW_007741603.1:5075-16829 GCF_000696425.1 Galeopterus variegatus | reverse complement strand
ATTACCACTTCAATCTCCTTGCTTGTTATTGATCTGTTCAGGTTTTCTATGTCTTCTTGGTGCAATCTTGGTAATTTTTATGTGTCTAGAAACTTACACATATCTTCCAGATTTTCATATTTGTTGTCATACAGTTTTGTATAATAGTCTCTAATGGTTCTTTGTATTTCTGTGGTGTCAGTAGTAATGTCTCCCTTTTCATTTCTGATTATTGTCAAATAGTCAAATATATCGAATAGAGTCTTCTTTTTTTTTGTTAATCTAACTAATAGTGTGTCTATTTTATCTTCTCAAAAAACCAACTTTTAGGTTTGTTTATCTTTCTATTGTTTTTTTGGGTCTCTATTTCATTTAGTTCTGCTCTGATTGTAATTATTTCTTTTTGTCTACTGTCAGAAAGGCATTTTTAAACACACAGAAAGTCATGGTAATAACCAGATTTTTGGAACAAGGGAATAAGGCAATAGGAGTTAACCGTCACATCAACAGGAAGCATCAGGTCACAGAATAAATGTTGGTTGAATTGAAAATGTACGTCTTTACCACTACTGTAGAGCTATTATAATGACGGTAGTATGGGTATTATAAAGAAAAAGACATGAGATGTTTTAAATTACTTTAGAAATGTCATATAAAAGAAATTAGTTTGTGACCACAGATTCAAAAAAGAAAATTTGATCCAGTTAGTAGAAGTTAGAGAGAAATTTCAGCTAAATCAAAAACAGACAAAATAATTTTACTCATTTAAATGGAAATGGGCTACAACTTGGATGAGTGGATCAGTGTTCTTCAAAGGACTCCATACAGGTTGAAAGATGTCCAGCCAAGGGAGACATTGTAAAGTGATAACTAGCTAAGGTTTTAGTTGGCTGTTCATTGGACGTTGCTTTTCCTCCTTTGACAGCAGATGCACCAGCTACATGGAAGCAGAAAACCATACAGAACTATCAGAATTCCTCCTCTTTGGCTTCTCAGAAAATTCTGACCTTCATCGTCTTCTTTTTGGACTGTTCCTGCCTATGTACCTGTTCATGGTACTCGGGAACCTGCTCATCATCCTGGCCATCACCTGTGACTCCCACCTCCACATCCCCATGTACTTCTTCCTCTCCAAACTGTCGTTTGTTGGCATCTGTTTCATCTCTACCACAGTTTCAAAGATGCTGGTGAACATCCGGGCACAGAGAAAAGACATCTCCTACATAGGGTGCCTTGTCCAGATGTATTTTTTAATGTTTTTTGCTGGAGTGGATAATTTCTTACTGACTGTAATGGTGTATGACTGCTTTGTGGCCATCTGTCACCCCCTGCACTATACAGTCATCATGATCTCCCACCTCTGTGCCTTGTTGTTTCTGATGTCTTGGTTCATCATTTGCTGGGCTTCCCTTCTTCAAATTCTACTGATGAAGAGGCTGACCTTCTCTACAGGTACAAAGATTCTGCATTTCTTCTGCAACCTGGCTCAGCTTCTCAAGGTGGCCTGCTCTGATACCCTCATTAATAACCTCTTCTTGTATGTTGCAGCTGCACGGCTGTGGGTGTTTCCTGTCATTGGGATCCTCTTCTATTACTACCATATAGTCTCCTCTTTAATGAAGATGTCCTCCATTGCAGGCAAGTATAAAGCATTTTACACCTGTGGGTCTCAACTCTCTATTGCATCCTTGTACTATGGGACAGGCCTTGGGGACTATGTCGGTTATGCTTTGACCCATTCTTCTCAGAGAAGATTAATCACCTCAGTGATGTACACTGTGGTCACCCCCATGCTGAACCCCTTCATTTACAGCCTGAGGAAAAAGGATCTGAAGAGAGCACTGGGAAGACTCTTCAGCAGAGCAGCCTCTTGCCCTTGAAGCATCACTGATGTCTGAACCAAGTGGACATTGTACAATTCCAGTTTTCTGAAGTACCTAGGTGGATTGAAATCATACAGAGAGAAAGTAGAAGGGTGGATTCCAGGGTCTAGATGTAGGGGGAATGGGGAATTAGTGTTTAATGGGTAAAGATTTTCACTTCTGCAAGATAAAAAGAGTTCTGGGGATGGATGGTGGTGATGGTTGGACAAAACGGTGAATTTATTTAATGTCACTGAGCTCTACACTTACAGATGTTTCAGATATTCTATGTGATTTGTATTTCAACATAATTTAAAAAACCTCCAATCAGGAATGAGAGACATGTTGCTCCCAATGTTGGAGGTACTGCTCAGCCCTCCGAAATCAGTTCCTGTGGGCTCAGCATCAGCTGCAGAGAGCCACCTTACCCAATGTCATGCCTCCTTCCTGCAGCAGCCCATGTCCAATGACTGACTGATGTGGGGTATAAAGTCTTGACACCTCTACCCCAATTACAGACAACTCCAAGAGGCCATCCCAGCTGTAGAGCTCCCTGGATGTTTTCAAAGGTTTTGATGGATTGCCACTTGGCTCAGTTTTTTCCTCTGCCCTTCTCTCTGACAAAGAGTTTGTCCAATTGCAAAATCTGAGAGAACAGTCCTCAGAAGACTGTCCTTACTTCAGACATGCTTCACGTTTGGTGGTCCTCAGGGCCACTCTCACTTCAGAACATCTTGTTACAAATTTAGGAGTCCCCACAGACACTCTCAGGTGTGATAATTTGCTAGAATGACTCAAAGAGCTCAGGAAAGTGCTATACTTATTATTACAGTTTAGTATAGGAAGAGGATTCAAATTAGAACCAGTTAAAGGAAGATACACATAGGGTACAATCTGAGAGGATCCAAACATGAAGCTTCTGGCTGTCCACTCCTCATGCAGTCCAGACACATTACCTCCTCCTGGATACAATGTGTAACCATACTCAAAGAGTATTTCCAACCAGGGCAACTCATCTGAGCTTTGGTTTCCAGAACTCTTATTGAGATTCCATTGCATTGGCATGATTGAATTATTCTCTATGTGACTGAACACAATTTCCTATTTCCTCAACATGTCAAGCTGATATCCTATAGCCTGAAGACCCCAACAGTATGGTCACATAATTGGTATTTCAGTCTTGACCAACCCACATCCTGAGTCATCTCATTAGGATCAACTACCAGCTCTGGTCTGATAGGGCCAGAGCGTTACGTTCAAAACAATAAGGTAACATATGTATCATAGAGAGCGTTAAGTTCAAAACAATAAGGTAACATATGTATCTGCATGTGCAGCATACTTCAAATTCCTGAAGCCTGTGGTCCAATCATAAGCACCTATCCCATCCTCCCCTAATTCTATTACAAGTTTGACCAAGGATCCCGTGATTCCACTGTTCACTATATTTTGAAGAAATCGAGCATCTGATGACCACAGTGTTTAACACTGTGCATATTTCTGACCTTTTGGAAGGGAAGTTTTCTGAAGAACTGAGGAACATTCCAAAGTCTGTCCCATACAATAAAGAGATAGACAAGATAGATAAATTTCATGCTGGAAGAAACACGATTTACTCCTCTTCTTGTTTCTACAGTCAAAATTCACAAGCATATATCTGTTCAAATTTTCAGGTAGATAAACTCTCTTCCAGGTCACTGCGGCCCTCCACATTTTGTCATTTCAGACCCTCTTTTCCTTTTTCCTAATGTCAAAACAATTAACATTATCTAAACTTGCCTGTGTCAGTTATCTGATTCTTTTTTCCTATGCTTCAGAAACATTTCATCTTAACATTTTATTTCCACTCATGAAAATGTTTCCTAAATTATTTCTCCATATTCAGTTTCTCCTCAGGCATCCAGATTTGTTTTTTTTAGATGTAATTAAAACATGACATCTCTGCTTAAAACCCTCCAATCATTTCTGCTATTCCAAAAATTAAACTTTATATTCCTAAAATTAAACTTTATACTCTATGCCAGGGTCTATACGACTCTTCATTATTTAGTCTTTCCTCTTTCCAGCTATCTCTGCTATTAACTGCTCCCTAGAGAGCTTATAGATGCAAAGTTGGGCCCTACCCCAGACCTGCCACATCCAAACCTCAGCCACTGGAACCAAGCTACCCGTGGTTTAACTTGCCCTCCAGGTGATTATGATGGATGCTAAGTTTGAGAACCACTTGTCTAAACCTATTGGCTTTCTTGTAGTTCTTCAAACAGGCCATGTTATTTTAAGCCTCTAGGCAATTACACTTTATTCTCTATGCCTAGAATGTTCTCTCTTTTCTTATTCAGCTTTCAACTTAAATAACAGCACTTAATGATGCCTTCCATGACCCCATCTAAATATCCTTGATGTTTTCTCCATCGACGTAGTCTCCTTATTCCTCTTCTACTGTTGTTACCTTCTGAATGAACTCACAAGTTCTGAGCATTCTAAGGGACAACTGGGATGCCTCAGCTAATCTTTTCCAAATTAAATTTATGCAGGTCACCCACAAAGTGAGTTCGGTCATCTTCCAGTCCAAAGTCCTTTGTGGGATATTATATTATTCACTTAAATAAGGAAGATATTGGGCCCAGAACAAAATAATGTTTGGTAGGAATTGGTTATAAAGTCTGGAAAGTCTTGACTGTGTCAAATAAAAATTGCACCTGATGAGTCAAGTAGACAAGGAAGACTTTATTGGAGACTATTGTACTATTCACAGTATCCAAGATAAGGAATCAACCAAGTGTACATCGAGAGATGAATGGCAAACAAAATGTGGTGTAAATACACAATGGAACACTATTCAGCTATAAAAAGAATGAAATCCAGCCATTTGTGGCAATATGGAAGAGTCTGGAGGATGTTATGTTAAGTGAAGTAAGCCAGGAACAGGAAGAGAAATACCACGTTTTCACTAATATGTGGAAGCTAAGAAAGTTGATCACATAGCAGTAGGGAGTAGAATGATGGTTACCAGAGGCTGGGGAGGATAGTGGGGCAAGAGGATACTGAGAGGTTGGATAATAGATACAAAATTACAGCTAGATAGGAGGAATAAGATCTAGTGCTCTATGGCACTGTAGGGAGACTATAATTAACAACAATTTATTGTATAATTTCAATTAGCTAGAAGAAGAGTATTTTTTTAAAAATTTTATTTTAGGGCCGGCCCGGTGGCGCACTGCTACAGTGCGCCGCTTGAAAGCGCGGTGGCGCTCCCGCCGAGGGTTCGGATCCCACATACAGACCGGTTCCCGCTCACTGGCTGAGCGAGGGGCAGGCGCAGCACCGAGGGTTGCGATCCCGTTGCCGGTCCCGGTCCGGTGCGGGCGCGACACTGAGGGTTGCGGTCCATTGCCGGACACGAAAAAAGACAAAAAGGAAAAAAAAATTTATTTTAGAAGACAGTATTTTTAATGTTCTCAATACAAAGAAATTACTACTTGAGGTAATATATATAAAAAAAGATCAGTGGTTACCTGTGTTCAGGGGAGGAGGGAATGAGGGAAAGATGGATGAGCAGGTGGAGCACAGAGGATTTTTAAGGCAGTGAAACTGTTCTGTATGATAGTGCAAGGGTGAATACATGACATTATGCATTGGGCAAAACCATAGAACTGTACAGCACAAAGAGGGAACACTAATGTAAAGTTTAGTTAATAATGTATTAATATTGTTTCTTATTTTAATAAATGTACCACACCGAAGCAAGATGTTAATAATAGGAGAAACTCTTGCGTGAGGGTGTGGGTGAGTCGGGGGTATGTGAATGGTCTGTACTTTTTGCTCAATTTTTGTATACCTAAAACTGCTATATAAAAAATCTATTACAAAAATAAGTAAATAAAGACGATTGCAATAGGGAGAGAAATTGACTGCAACTCCATACAAACAAAAGATGGGAGAATTTCCAGTAAATAAAGACGATTGCAATAGGGAGAGAAATTGACTGCAACTCCATACGAACAAAAGATGGGAGAATTTCCAAATGCTAGGGTGAGTTAATAAAAAACTAGAAAACATTAGTGGGGATGTTGGTCAATGTTTTTAGGCCAGCTGTCTTTGCTAATTTTTGTTAATTGTCCACTGGTTCTGCCATATTGTACATCACGGGAAGCTGTTCAGCATTGCATACACAGAGGGTGGCAATTCTGTCATTCAATTCTTGCTCTTCTAAATTATGAGTCTGAATCTGTGAGTCTATTTTATGTGTGGACACAGAACATGATCTGATAAATTTTGCTATCCTGGATCTGAGCTCTTTGGGGGTGAGGCTTTCTGTCTTTTTTTCCCCACTGCTGTATCCCAGACACCCAGGACAATCTGAATTCTATAGATGCTCAATAAATATTATAAAATGAATGAATTTGGTTAGTGTTAGCAATGGTTATTGATGACATGTACTATTTCATAAGTCTTTTCCCAGAGTTTCTGAATTGGTGCTTGAACTGGCTGTATTGCCCCACAGAACTGAAAATGCCAAGCTGAAATGCAGTAATGTGAGGGGTTGCAAGAGGGAGTGGGAGTGGTGGGGGGGATAGAACTGAGGGTGACTGAGGCAACATAAGAGCTTCAGACAAAGTATTCACAAGGCAATTCTGACCATAGATGAAGAAATAGGGTGGAGAAAAATTATGTTGAGTGAAATAAGCCATGCACAGCATTTAAAATACCACATTTCCTCACTCATAAGTGGGAGCTATGAGAGAAAGAAGGAAGGAAAGAAAGACCACAGTGGTGTGTTGGACTTGCAGAGGGAGAGAACACACCTAGGGTTCAGGAGTGGGTTGGGGAGAGAGGTTAAGGATTAATTGGGTGTTGGACATGGGGAGTAATCAGAATTTGTGGTAGTGTGCATGGTGATAGTATTGATCTGGCCATCACATTTTCGGCACAAGTGGTGATGGCCAGCTTTGTACCCGACGAATATCCATAACCAATTAAAAATAAAAAAAGAAATAGAGTGGGTGAGAAGCAACACTTGATTTGATTTCTTTAGCCCACTGTTGCTATTTCTGCTATCTTAAAAAATCTAAGACCAATGTTCCCATCAGTAAACACAGAGCTTTCTTTCAAGAAGTCTTTGTAGGGCCCTCTCGATGTCGCTGTTCCTCAAGCTGTAGATGAAGGGGTTCACCTACATGAACCCCTTCATCTACAGCTTGGGGGTGACCACTGTGTACATTACTGAGGCCACCATGCATCAGAACTGAGATACACACCAATGCCTGTCCCATAGAACAACAAAACCACAGACAGGTGAGACCCACAGGTAGTAAAGGCTCTATACTTGCTGTTAGTCGATGGGATCCTCAGGATGGAGGAGACGATTAGGGTATAGGAGAAAATGATCCCTGAGAAGGGCACAAAGCCAAGAAGACCCATCACCATATATAGAAGGATGTGATTGATGAGTGTGTCTGAGCAGGCAAGCGTGAGGATCTGAGCAAGTTCACAGTAAAAGTGTTCAATTCCCCAGTTGGAGCAGAAGGACAGCCGCAGCATCAACAGGCTGTGGATCAGGGCATATGACAAGCTGAGGAACCAGGACACAAGAACTAGTAGCCAGAAAAGGCGAGGGTTCATGATGACCAGGTAGTGCAGGGGGTGGCAGATGGCTACAAACCGGTCATAGGCCATCACGGTGAGGAGAAATGTGTCCATGCCTCCAAACACCATGAGAAAATACATCTGGGCAAGGCAGCCTGCATAGGGGATCGATTTGCTCTGTGTCTGGATGTTCACCAGCATCTTTGGGACGGTGGTGGAGGTGAAACAGCTGTGAACAAAGGACAGGTTGGAGAGGAAGAAGTACATGGGCATGTGCAGGTGGGAGTCAGAGCTCACTGCCAGGATGATGAGCAGGTTCCCGAGCACAGTGACCACAAACATGGACAGGAACAGCCCAAAGAGCATCAGCTGATGCTCTGAGTCTTGGGAAAATCCCAGGAGTAAAAATTCTGAAACACTTGTTTGATTTCCTGGGTCCATGTTGCAGACATATCATCTAGACAATATAGGAAGAGAAAGAACATAAATGGACACTGGATGGGCTCTAAATTTGCTCTGCTTTTTTATTTCTTGAGGTGAAGGATTGGACATAAAAGCCTTAATATTACAAAACTTAGGAATCCTACATTCTGTCATTTGCTCTAGTCAACATTTCATAATGTTGACCATCCCTTGTTGAAGATCAGTTGGGTGTAAATATGTGGATTAATTTATGGGTACTTTATTCTGTTCCATTGGTCTAAGTATCTGTTTTTATGCCAGTACCATGCTGTTTTGGTTACTGTAGATTTATAATATGACTTGAAGCAAGGAAGTGTAATGCCTCTGGCTTTTTGTTTTTTGCTCGGGATGCTTTGGCTATTTGGGGTCTTTTGTTGCTATTTAGGTCTAATAGTGTTTGCTTTATATTTCTGGGTGCTCTGATGTTGGGAGTGCATATATTTATGATTGTTATATCCTCTTGCTGTGCAGATCCTTTCATCATTATATCATGCCTTTCTTTGTCTATTTTTTTTTTGTTTGTTTTTGGCTTAAAGTCTATTTTATTCTATGTAAGAATAGCTATTCCTGCTCATTTTTGGTTTCCATTTGCGTGGCACATCTTTTTCTATCCCTTCACTATTCATCTGTGTGAGTCTTTGCAGTTGAAGTGAGTTTCTTGTAGGCAGCATATAGTTGAGTCTAGTTTTTTAATCCATTCAATGCATCTGTGTCTTTTGGGTGGAGAATTCAATATATTTACATTTAGGGTTATTAGTGAAAGGTATTGTCTTACTCCTGGCATTTTAGTGATTTTTGAATGGTTATTTTAAACATCTTTTGTTCCTGTCTTTTCTACTATTTGCCTTCAGTGTTGTTGGTTTTCTGAAGCAGTAAGATATAGTTCCTTTCTCTTTCTTATTTGCATATCTACTCTACCAGTGGGTTTTGTTTTTTCTCATGTATCCATGTTGGTGATTATTGTTTTTTGGTTACTCAGCTATATCCAATGTCAGAGTTATCTGTGAGTGCCTCCATGGCCTAGGTACTGGGACACTTAGTAGTTCCCTGCTGATGTGTGTGACACTGGGTCATTAAGGTCATTGGTGAGATTTCAAACCCTTGGGGAAACAGCTGGATGACTTGTCACTCCTTGGCTGATGTGGGTGAGACTGAGCAGATGGGCTGGCTCCCTAGCTAGTATCCCATGACCCTGATAGGTACACTGAAGTGCTTTAGTGATTTGAAGGTCTTCAGTTTGAATGGATGACCCTGGCTGGGGTTTCTGTGGGTTGGGATTAGGACTTCAGGCTAGAAGGAGATAATGGGGTGCTCAGGAGCCCCTCAGCTAGAGTGGATGATCCAGTGGTGTCACAGCAGCTCTGGGCAGAGCACTATACCCCTGGGGAGACACTGGGGTACTCTGTAGCTTTGCTGTTGAAGTGGGTGACACTGACTGGGGTCCCTGGGATTGTATGTGGGGCCCCGTGCTCTCAGGATGTACACTGGAATGGTCTACAGCACCACTATTGAAATAGGGCACTCTAGGTGAGGTGTTGAGGTGTTAAATGTTTTGTGTGAGACCCTTCAACCCCAAGAGGGATATTAGGGCTCTCCGCAGCTATTCAGCTGGAGTGGCCATGCTGGGCTAGGCTGCTGTAGTTGTGAAGAGATCCCTATTTCCTTAAGAGCATTACTGGGACACTCTGGATCTCCTCAGTTAAGGTGGGCTGTCCCATGAGAGGTTACTTGGGTGAGCTGTAGTGTCCCTAGAAGATATGCTGGATCCCTCTCAAGCCCCCTTGCTGGGGTGGAAAATCCTGGGAAGGCTCACTGGTGCTGCAGATATATGTCTGTGCTCAAGAGAGGCATGTGAGTCCTCTACTACCGCCCTGTGGCTGCAAGAATTGCAAGGGTACCTCAGCAAAGAAAGTGGAGTTGCCAGCAGTGGCTATAGACCCCAATTAGTGTAAAGTGTGCACGCTAACCCCCTCCATCCTTAGACTGCATTGAAATAATAGATTATAGCTTCAGTCAGGTTTGTGGGTACCTTTTCTGGGGGGTATGCTTTCAGTTTCTGTAGGAATGTTATACTTTGATGTATTTGTTTTTTTCTTACAATAGCTTTCCATGGTATTTGACTTAAGCTTTGTTGCTGCTTATTTTTATATGAAATTAATTTTCTTCAACTTTTAGAATAAGGCAGTGTTCAGGAAAGTTTTTCTTTCTTGACAGAGCCTGTCTTTGGTTGTTTTGGTGTGGCTTTCTACAAACTTTTCTACAAACTTTCTGAAGCACCCCCATATAGTGATTTGCTTTCTTAGGTTTCTGGGCTCTATTTCTTCCTCCACAGTGCTCTAGACCAGCACAATCCAAAGAATTATAATACATACCACATATGTAATTTAAAGGATTTTTGTAGCCACATTATCAGGATAAAAAGAAACAGGTGAAATTATTTTTAACTAATATCTTTTATGGGACCCAGTATATCCCAAGTCTTAACAGTTCTACATGCAATCAGCATCAAAACTATTAATAAGATATTTTACATTCTCTTTTTGGTAATAAGTCTTTGATTTTGGTGGGCATTTTACACTTGGAACACGTCTCAATTTGGATGTTAAATTTTTATCAGAAATACTTGGTCTATAGTTAGATTTAATAAAATCTATAGTTGGAAAAGCAAACTAACATATGTGAGTTTCTCCAAATACAGTTAAAATTTTCCTACTTGCATGAGCCAGATCTCGAGTGTTTGATAGTTACATGTGTCTAGTGTCTACTGCATTGGATTTGTAGCACAGGTATAGATCTCTTTCCTTGCTTCTGTTGACCTCATACTGCCCAATTCTGATTCCATCCCTGCAGTTTCTCTGAAGTGTAGTGTTCTTTTTGTTTATTTATTTATTTATAAATGGACAGATAACATTGTATGTTTCTATTGTATACAACGTGATGTTTTAAAGTATATACACATTGTGGAATGGTCAACTCTAGATATTTAATGAATGTATTGCCTCACATAGTTATCATTTTTGTGGTAAGAGTGAATAATGTCTACCTTCTTTACATTGTTCAAGAATACAATCCATCATCATTAGCTGTGGTAAACTTGCTGTGCAATAGATCTCTTAAAATTTATTCCCCCTATCAAACTGTAATTATGTATTCTATCACCAACATCTCCATATTCCCCTCCTTCCCCAGCCACCCCAGCTAGAGTAATTACTAGAGTAATCACCATTACACTCTCTACTTCTATGAGATTATCATTTTTTTTTTTTTTAGGTTTCACATATGAGTGAAATTTTGTGGCTTTTGTCTTTCTGTGTCTGGCTTGTTTTACTTAACAAACGTCCTCCGGGCTCATTCACGTTGATGCAAATGGCAGAATTTCAGTATAGTGTTCTGTGTTGGAATGAATCCCTTATGGTTTGGTTTCAGGAATTAATAAGGGCTACACTGCACCAGCCTCTTCCATCCTTCTTCTCATAGATCCCTTGCACTCCCTGGGTATTGGAGAGGTCAGAAGTTTTCCCAGTTCCAGATGCCATTCTCACACTGGCTCACCACACTTCCCAGTGAAAGCCCACTGGACGTTGTGAGGTTCTCCTCTCAGGGATACCTGAAGCTGTTCTGTTGCTCCTGCTTCTTTTTACTTCTACAGGTCTTGTGGTTTGGTGCCGCTTATCCCTGCTCACTTATATTTTAGGGTTCATGGGGAGAGTTCTCACCTAGTTTTGTTGCAAATGTTATTCGGGGGAGTTTTGCTTTGCTATTTAGTTGCTGTGTCTATTTTTATGGGGAAATTCAGAGACTGACGGCCACCACAGCTGTCTGTTGGGAGACAATTCTTCACATATCTCGTGCATTTCTGCACATC
>NW_007741603.1:0-3524 GCF_000696425.1 Galeopterus variegatus | reverse complement strand
AGTTTTCCTATGTAGCTGTAGTTCTGTGTCCATTAACCAAACTCTCAATATCTCCTTCCCCCCTTTCCAGCCTCTATTCACCACAGCTCTACTCTCTATTTCTAAAAGTTCAACTAACTTTTAGCTCCCACATGAGTGAGAACATGCAGTATTTAACTTTCTCTGTTTGACTTATTTCCCTTAACATAATATCTTCCAGGCTCATGCATATTGCTGCAAATGACAGGATTTTATTCTTTTTTATGGCTGAGTAGTATTCCATTGTTTATAGGTACCACATTTTCTTTATCCGTTCAACTACTAATGGACACCTAGGTTGATTCCTTATCTTGGCTATTGTGAATGGCGGTCAATGCAGCACTTTTATACAGTTAAAATTACAATCGCAAAGTTTTAAAAATCTTCTGCAAGAATTATGTTGATTGAATTCAGGATGTAGTAAAAACAAGTGGACTAAAAAGATAAGCCCACAGAAGAAAGAATATAAATGGTCTGAAGAATCAAATCCAAGTGTTAAAAGTGGCCATATACTCTAACACCACAATCCATAGAATTAATTACTAGGAAGAAGATAGACAAATTAGACTGCAACTATATAAAATGACTCTGTCAAAGTATCAATAATAAAAAGGCAAGTTTGAGACTGGAAAATAATGGTTTGCCTTTCTTTGTCAGTAAGTGTGTTATGATCTTTAATAGCTGATATTGAAAACATCAGTATCAAAATGGGCAAAGTTTATAAACTTCTACTTTATAGAAGAGTTATAAATGATCAGAAAACATAGGGAAAATGTTCAGACTTCCTAATAATCAGAGGTTAAAAATAAAATGGACAATAGATGCTAATTCTACATATAAAATCAGTAAGAATATTATTTCATGATTATTCTCCTTTTTGGCCATAAAAAGGGAGCAACACACTCTTACCTATCATAGAGAATATAAATAATACAAAATTTTAGGATATAAATATTTTCCTGACCATACACATATACACAGGGAAAAGGTGAAAAGAGATAAAATACAGTTGGTAATTAAAAAAAAATCTTATGTTTTTTATTTATTGTACACGTTGATGGGGTACAACATGTTGTTTCAGTACATGCATATACTGTATAATGATCTAATCAGCATAGTTAGTATATCTATTACCTAAACATTTATCATTTCTTTGTGGTTATAACATTCAGAATACTCTTTTCTGGTTATATTGAAATACCCAATACAATATTTTTGGCTATCTTCAGCATAGGGCACCAGAACTTACTCTTTCTTTCTAACTTAGTGACTTTGTACCAGTCTACCAGCCTCTCCTCAGCACCCTCCCCACTCCCTTTCCCTGCCTCTGGTAACCACTATTTCACTCTCTATTTTTCTCTTTCAAATTTATTTATCTTAATTGACCCATGATAATTGTGTATATTTATGATGCACGATATGATAACTGGGTACAATCATACTGTGTGCAATGATCATATCAGGGTGTTTAGTCTACCTATCACCTGAAACATTTGTTTTAGGAACATTCAACATCATCTTGACTAGCTATTCAAAGACACACAGTCCTTTGTCATTAACTGTACTGTCCCTTTATCATTACAGAACCCTGGATACCGTTCCTCCTGTCTCTCTGCCTCTGGGCAGTGAGCAGGGACTGCTAGGCAGTCCTGCAGTGGAGTGACCCAACTAGCTGATCTTTAAGATCATTAATTTGAATTCTTTTTCTGGCAAGTTGGCAATTTCTGGTTCGTTGGGATAAGTAACTGGAGCATTATTATTATTATTAGTTTGGTAGTGTTATGCTACCTTGTTTTTTCATATTTCTTGTTTCTCTGCATTGATATCTGTACATCTGGGGGAACAGTCCCCTTTTTGAGTTTTGTAGAGTGACTTGCATGGGGAAAGACTTTCATCTGCAATTGTGTCTGGGATGTCAATTTGGTAGTGTGCAATGGCTTTGTTCCAGATGGATGCAGTAGTGTAGACTCTGTGTAGTTTATTCAGCCATAATCCACTTTTGCTATGTCTGTGAGTGATTCAGCAACCTATGTTTTGGAGGTTTATGACAGTGGTGTCACAGCTTTGCTGGGGGAGGTATTTCTGTGTCGTTCACGGGCTGGGGATATACACATGTACCCTGTGGGTCAGTCATCTCAGGAGCTGGATCACTGGGGATGCAGTTGCTGTGTTGATTTTCAGCCTGGGGGTGAGGGTGTATGGCATATTAAGGTCTCTGGGACTGGTTTGACAGTGGCAGGGTTGCCTTTCTGCTTTTCTGACAAGGAGTGGGTCTGACAGCATCACATCAGCCAAGCTGTTTCTNAATGTGCTTCAACTATAGGAAATCTAGTTCCACTAATGCATCATCGAAATGTATCTAAGCAGGTTCAATAGAAATAAAAATGTATTTGATAATTTTTAAAAAAATATTTTATGGTGCTTTTATTTTTTCTACATTTCTGCTTTCTGATTCATTTGGTACTTCTAACTTTAGAAAAATGATTTAGTATAATTCTTTATTTTAGGGTTACAGTGCACATTCTTGACAATAGATTATTTTTTCTAAATTATTAATTTTTGAAGTTGTCAAATAGAAATTGTATATATTTACTGCATCCAACTTGATGTTTAGATATATTAGATCATTTTAAAGAGCTATCTGCACATGGTGGTGTGTGAATATGTGTGTGTATGTGTCAGGGGGAGAGATGCAGACACTCAAACTGGAAAAATGAAGCTATATCTTTAAATGGATAAATATTACTGATTTTTATTTTTAATTTTTATTTTTATTTTATTTTTTTGTCTTTTGTCTTTTTCCGTGTCCGGCAACGGATCGCAACCCTCAGTGTTGCCCCCGTACAGGACCGGGGACAGGCAACGGGATTGCAACCCTCGGTGCTGCTCCCGCGCCTCGCTCAGCCAGTGAGCGGGAACCGGTCTGTATGTGGGATCCGAACCCTCGGGAGGGAGCCCCGCCGCGCTTCCCAAGCGGCGCACTTATCCAGTGCACCACCGGGCCGGCCCTATTACTGATTTTTAAATGTGAGATAACATTCAATTGAACATGGAAGCATTAAGAAATGACAATTAATGAACATGCAGAGGATGGTTGCCAAGAACGATTCAAAGAAATATATAAAATATGGGCCGGCCCGTGGCTCATTCGGGAGTGTGCGGTGCTGATAACACCAAGGCCACGGGTTCGGATCCTATATAGCGATGGCCGGTTTGCNATACATGACATAGAATATTAAATACATTTGTCTGTATAGTCAAAGTAAAAATTTCACCAAAATTAAACATATAAGAATATTTTATTGAGGACTATGACAATTGAAGAGAGATACTTAACTAAATTCTGCTAAGACAAATTTTAGGCAGCAGGGTTTTTAAGTGTTGGGGTGAACTAGTGGATAAGTACTGGGACATGTTAGTGGGGGACATTAATCAAGGGGATGTGTCTAGCACATTGAGCACATTGGTGCCTCTTCAAGTGTGGCTTGTACTTTTCCACAGAGACT
>NW_007741602.1:31607-31908 GCF_000696425.1 Galeopterus variegatus | reverse complement strand
TGAGGGGAACCGGCCTCACCACGCTCAGAGCTGCGAAGGGTCTCCCCTTGCCCGAGGGCACTTCCGAGGCCGCGGGAGTGAGGCTGTGCCCAGGGTGGTCCTAGGAGGAGGATGACAGACACAAGGAGCAGTTTCCCCCGCTGAGACGCTCGGCCACACCAGTGACAGCAGAATCCCAGCCACACAGCCCAGGTCCTGGGAACTCTGCAGACGCACAGAAAATATGTGTTTACGACTGTCTGCACCAAGTTTCTGTGGTTGTTTAACAACCTCTCCAACCTCTCTTGACACTTCCATGCTC
>NW_007741602.1:25563-28659 GCF_000696425.1 Galeopterus variegatus | reverse complement strand
TCTTTAACATCTTTCAGCAATATTTTGTAGTTTAATGTAGTTTCAATGTTTTGTGTACAAATCTTTCACCTCTTTGGTTATAAGTATTCCCCAAAAGACTAATTTTTAAAAAATACTATTCCATCTAAGCACAAGGGAGTTTTCCTTTCTTCTTCTTTCCTCAGTCAAGGTAAAGTCTAAGTATGATTTCTTTTCAAAAAATCATATTTGCAGGTCACAATAGCCTTAGCAATCACATTACCATCAGCTTGCTTCAAAGTAGGTCCTTTCAGATCCAGGCCAAGGCCAGGAACAATTGGGACCTGGAAGATGCAGTCTGCAAAGACAAACTTCCACTTTGAAGGTTGGCTATGCAGTAACCAGCACCCACTGGTGAGCTCATGGATCATATCCTCCTGCAGTTTCCAGCTCAGGTAACGCAGTGGAACTGAACACCAAGATCACTGATTACAGGGAAATGGGGAAATAGCAAAGAACTCCAACCCATCATGAATTCTATTATGAGTAAGTCAGCTCAGAGTCGTGACTAACCCTTACAAGTGGCCAAACTGTTCACAGGGCATTGAGTGGCTCTGAAACACCCCATCCCTGCTGCTGACAAGGAGCAGGCTCAGGTCCATGTAGCTGGATTTGCCGCCAGGCTTCCTCCAGGCCAGGGCTCCTGCCCCGGGCTCAGAATATCAAAGGATGCCAGTGGCTCAGACTGACACGGCCACGAGAGCGGGGGACAACATCTTGACACCTAAGCCCTGTGCGTTTTGAAACCTCCACCCCAACCCTGACACTGTCGCAGCCAAGCAGAGGCTTTGATGAAAGCCCCTCCATTCCACAGGGCTCACCTTTCACAGCTGCACCTGATCCCCAAATGCTCACCTGCGCAGCCCACCAGGCAAGCATAAGAATAGAGGCGGTTCACGTGGGTTTGGAGTAAGCTATATGGATGCCTGGAACTTGGTGAGGATGATCCTTTCCAAAATATGAATAGGGCAATGTGGAATGACCATAAACTGGTGCATCAAAAGGTACTTTAAAAAGAATGCTCCTAGAGGTATGCCCCATTCTCAATTCATACCCAGAGGAATGGAAATCATCATGTCGAAGGGATACCTGCAATCCCATGTTCATCACAGCTCTGTTTACAATAGCCAAGATATGGAACCAAACTAAATGTCCATCAATGGATGACTGGATAAGGAGACAGTGGTAAATATACACCATGGAATACTATTGTGCCATAAAAAAGAATGAAATACTCCCATTTGCAACAATGTGGATGAACCTGGAGAAACTTATGTTGACTGAAATAAGCAAAAGACAGAGGGATGAATACTGCATGTGTTCACTCATATTTGGGAGCTAAGAGAGAAAGGGAGGAAAGGCCACAGTAGTGCATTGGTCTTACAGAGGGAGGGAACATTCCTAGAGCTACAAAGTGGAGTGAGGGGGAGGGGGAGGGAGGTTGAGGGATAATTGGGTGGGGGACATGGGGTACAAAAGTAATTTCTGGTAATGGGTATGCCCCCAGTGTGAATCTGGCCCTCAAATCATGGGCATGAGGGGTGATAATTAGCTTTGTATGTCATGAATATTCATAATAAAAATAAATAAATAAATAGATAGATAAAATAAAAGAATGCAAGTTAGGAGGGAAGTGATGTTTGGTTTGAGTGGAATTCCTCCCTCCTGCAACAGAAATGGAGGAATCAAACAGTTGGTCTAAATATTCTGGGAGCACCAAATGTGCATGGATCCCCTGTCCAGTAAAAAGGAAATGAACTTACCTGCTACCATTACACTTACCTGGGGTTCAGAAGCGGTTATAGGTATGGCAGAAGGGATTGTAAGCCCCAGGCCCCGTCAGTTGTAGTTGTTAGCAGCTAGTCCCAAGAGGTCATGAAGTTCCAAACAGGGCTCTACATGCTGTAAGGAGGTGGCTAGAGCAGGTCCAGGGGCCCTTTTACTTCAGTCCACTCTCCAATGTCCTGTTTTACTGCACAGTGGACAAGAACCAGACAGGGACTTCAGGTTTTGACAGATGCTTGCCCAGTGTCCTGGTTTGCCGCACATGAAGCAGTCACCTGGGGGCAAAATGGGAGGCTTACCCTGAGCTTTGCCTTGGGGTGTCTGTGGTTTCTGATTTCCCTGGATAGCAGCAGGCAGTAACAGGCATTTGATTTGGTTATGTTTTAGTTTTGGGGTTTTAAATGTTTCCTCTCCATTGTTAAAAACTTTGAAGGCCTGTTTTATTAGATTTCTTTGAGGGGCTTGGGGGTCCTCCTCTAATTTTTGGAGATTTTTGTGTATATTGGAAGCTAATTGGAAAATGAAATAGGTTTTGATGTAAAGTTTTTCTCCCTTTGTTTTAGTGTTAAGCTTTGTGTATTTTATTACAGCCTCACTTAGAAAAGAGATAAAAAGTGCAGGGTTTTCATTTGATTGTTGAGTAACTTCCTTAATTTTGTTATAATTGACTACCTTTAAAGAAGCCTTTTGATATAGTCCCATTTGTTTATTTTTTCTTTTGCTGCTTGTGCTTTCAGGCTCGTGTTCATAAAGCCTGTGCCCAGACCTAATTGCTGATGTGTTTCACCTATATTTTCCCTTAGTAACGTTACAGTTTCAGGACTTATACTTAAGTATTTGATCCATTTTGAGTTGATTTTAGTGTATGGTGAGAGATGCATGTCTAGTTTCATTCTTCTGCATATGGATATCCAATTTTTCCAGCACCACTTGTTGAAGAGGCAGTCTTACCCCACTGTAGATTTTGTTGCCTTTGTCCAATATCAGATGGCTATAAGGCTGAAGAGTGATTTGTGGGTTCTTAATTCTACTCCACTGATCTGAATGTCTATATTTATACCAGTACCATGCTGTTTTGGTTACAATAGCTTTGAAGTATAATTTGAAGTCAGGTAGCATTATGACTCTGGCTTTATTTTTTTTGCTCAGGATTGCTTTGACTATTCGGGGTCTTTTGTTTTTCCATATGAAATACAAGACTGTTTTTTCTATTTCTGTGAAGAACGTCATTTGTATTTTGATGGATATTGCACTGGATCTATAGATTGCTTTGGGTAGCATAGACATTTTCAC
>NW_007741602.1:23398-23776 GCF_000696425.1 Galeopterus variegatus | reverse complement strand
GGTTCATTGAGGTCCACACCTTGTCTTCACATTCCATTATCTGGGAAGGTTAGACATTCCTCCCTGTGAAAACTTTTCAAGGCTATATGTCAAAATAGTGCCTTTGATCCAGAGAGTTTAATGGACCTAGATTATGGCCCCCTTTGTTGCCTAGGTTGCATCTCATTTGCCCAGATGCCTGTCAAATCCTTACTTAATTGCTAACAGTAAATTCCAACTTCTTAATTGGAAAGCCTAGTTCCCAGAATCTAAAACGTATCATATGGTGGTAGGGGGAACCCTGACAAAACCCCACATTTACCTAAACTTTTGAGGGGCTTTAAGTTTTAGGGGTACCTGCTTGATCTCCATACTCACCCCTCAATACTGTACTTGATA
>NW_007741602.1:20520-21699 GCF_000696425.1 Galeopterus variegatus | reverse complement strand
CAAAATTTTGTGGCAATGAAAATTATCTCAAAGTAAAAGCACATAGAATTGTAATATTAAGATGATTTGAAATGTTTGGGGGTTTTTTTTGAACACTAAATACTTGTTTTTTCACATTGACAAACAAATCACTAAAGATGTAGATGTCTATCTTTTATAGAGGACAAAAAGTATGATGAAATAGTTGTTGAGAAACTTTATTTGGCCTGCTTGACAATGACCCACTGTGGATCACAAACATAAGTGTGGGGGATCTAAAATTAGTACCACCCTCTGGATGGATGAGGCCATGTGAAACAGAGGAAGCCTCTGGTCGGAGTCTCAGGGAAGAATTTTGACTGTGCATGTCAAAATTCAGAATTGTAGACAGGCTGTCTAGTTGGCTCAGTTGGTTAGAGCACAGTGCTTAACACCAGAGTCAAAGGGTTTGGATCCTCTTGCAGGCCAGCCACCAAAACAAACACACATAAAAATAAACAAAAAGAATAATTCCAGGGATGATTGCCTGGTCTGATAATTAGGGTCATATCATCATAATACAAACATTCACCTCCAGCCACCCTCCTGTCCCACACTGCCCAGGAATCACCACAGCCCTAAGTGTAATACTAGCCCTTGGCATGGGCCTGACCTGCCTGATGAAGCAACAAGTGACTGGAACATGAGGCTGCACTCAGAAGGCCTTGGTGCCAGAGAAGTGAGACGTGGAGTCCAACCTAGTGTGCGGAGAAGAAATGCCTAGATATTCCGCCTGTGCTTGGAAAGCCCCCTAAGGGTTATTGGAGCACAAGACAGAAATGCATCAAAGTCAGATTCATGTCCACATTCAGGATAAACATGCCTGTGGGAAGGTTGGTGAGAATGAGGGAAAGGTCTCAGACCACAAAACAGTCCTGAAGTGCAGTTATTATCATGAGGGAGACCATGCACACACAGGCCACTCCTGTATCTTTACTGAGTCCCAGGGAGAAAGGGAAAGCAGAGAAAGAAGGATCTTGGCTTAGTAAAGTATAAGCCTTAAACTAACCAGTTATAAATCCAGATGTGCTTTAGACACCTTGGAAGGGCAAACTTATTATTTTTAATTTTATTTTTTGGAATTTGCACTTTTTTATTTTTTTAATTTTATTTTTAATTGACAAATATTAATTGTATACATTTATGTGGCACAATGTGATA
>NW_007741602.1:17492-17871 GCF_000696425.1 Galeopterus variegatus | reverse complement strand
GATAAATACAGCACTTGCTCACTCACGTGTGAGAGCTAAGAGAGAAAGAAGGAAGGAAAGAAAGACCACAGTGGTGCGTTGTTCTTACAGAGGGAGGGAACATTCCTAGGGCTACAAAGGGAGTCGGGGAGGGAGAAGCGAAGGGGAGGGAGGTTGGGGGATAATTGGGCAGGGACATGGGCTATAAAAGTAATTGCTGGTAATGGGTATGCCCCCAGTATGAATATGGCCCAGTATGAATCTGGTTCATTGAGGTCCACACCTTGTCTTCACATTCCATTATCTGGGAAGGTTAGACATTCCTCCCTGTGAAAACTTTTCAAGGCTATATGTCAAAATAGTGCCTTTGATCCAGAGAGTTTAATGGACCTAGATTATG
>NW_007741602.1:14728-15520 GCF_000696425.1 Galeopterus variegatus | reverse complement strand
ACAACCTTTATATTCTAGCCTATAATTTCAATGGAAAATCTGGACACATAATCTCAAAATAATTATAAGGATGAGAAATGATATAAATTTTAGAAAGGTCTTGATTTAATCAAGCATTTTTACATTTTTGTAAATATATACATAGGTTTCCACACATGAGATTTTTAAAGGGAGAAACAAAATAATTAACAGCATATATTTTCCTTAAGCACGTCACAAAACCTGACATTACCTTGACTCATTTTNTTTTTTATGGTTAAATAGTACTGGAATATATATATCTATGTATCTCTCTCTGTGTGTGTGTGTATATATATATATACACACACACACACATATATATATATATATGTATCACGTTTTTTCATCATTTCATCTAATGATGGACACCTACGTTGCTCTCACATCTTAGGTATTGTGAATAGTGCTGCAATAAACATGGTAGTGCAGATATATTTTCAGCATACTGATTTCAGTTCTTTTGGATACATTCTCTGGAGTGAGATAGCTATTTTAATTTTTCAATCTGTGAATATAAATATGGTCTGATGAGATTAAGAGAATTCAATTATAAAGAAATAAACTAATACTTCAGAGTGGTGAAATACAGGAAGTAAAATATAAATGAAATCAAAATGAAAGAATGCAAATAAAATCCTAGATAATCATGACATTCACTACGGCTATGGTGACCTGAGTTATTTCCAGATAGTATTATCAAAATATAGCAGATATTGTATTTCTTCACAAATGGGAAACGTAGACAATCCTACACAACCTTTATATTCTAGC
>NW_007741602.1:12278-13101 GCF_000696425.1 Galeopterus variegatus | reverse complement strand
ACAATCAGGCACACCAAGGACTTTGGATATGGACATTTTTTTCCTAGGTCTTGTTTGACCTGCTAAGGTAAATGTTTTGCATCATGAATGTGAAAGTCCCAAATAAAGCAAGCAGGGTTAGAGTTATGACCATCAAGTTTTCCTACTAGAGTTGTGAGCTGCTTTCCTGTCTGAGACTCTTTGAGACTAGTCAATATATATTTCAGAACTTGTATGCCCCAGCACATAGCTTATGGAGTGGATGTGGTATACCATATTGATTTTTTGTTTTCCTTAAATACCATGACTTTCAGGATTACTTCATCTGTCTTTGAATCCTAAAATCATACTAAGACTACAAACCTGATGAATGTTGCTTTTACACAAAATTTTCAGTTGTGAGGCCAACTGGTAATCATTTTTTAGTTCACAATATTAATTCATCAACAACAACAACGGATCAGTGCGTGATACCATTAATGAGAGAAATACCCAGGACTATGATTTACTTAAAAGGAAACCAAGTCTCATTAATTGTGTAACTGCCAGCAAATTCTAAAAGGATGATTTCTAAGTGAACAAGGGCAAAAAGCTGAGTAGCCTCCTAATTTCTGATGTAGCGCCCCTGAAGAGTAAGTTATTAGTTTAGCATAACATACCTCAGGTCATGATGTGGCTTAATATAGTGTGGAAGACTTTCTATTGCCATTACCTTTCTTTCTGTCCCTTTACACAAGAGTCCAGTGCTCATGATTCTGGTTATTGCCTGGTGACATAATATGCCTTCCAGACTCCTCCCTCAATTGTTGTTCTAACTTGGAATTTAATGTCTTAAATTGCATTC
>NW_007741602.1:9983-10667 GCF_000696425.1 Galeopterus variegatus | reverse complement strand
TCATTCATATGATGTAATTTCTGGGGGAAAAATAGTTACTTCGGTATACTTAGATTGATAAGATGACATTTGCTACATTAATGTGAAAACATCAAGTACATTGATTTTTGATCTTTTATTATATTTTGAATACAGACTCTTCGCTCAAAGTAGGTTGGATGAAAGGGTGACTTTATAGTGTTTCATCAGCACTTTTGTTGATGGCTCTCCAGTGAACTACAACTAATCAGATCAACTTCCTTTGCTCCATCTCTGCAAGTTCTCCTTGACTTCAAAACTCTGATCCCTAGAACCAAGCAAAGCTCTGTAAGCGAATCTGTTAAAAATGATAAGCACTGTGTACAGAGACTTTACCNTTATTTAATCCTGGTGATGAAAGAATAATTCACTGTTCCCAGAGGTAAATGTTCACTTTAGAAATCCTCTGCCTGAGACAGTCTCACATTGTGATGTGCACCTTGATCTCAAAAAAGGAAAGATTTTGCTCAAATATGCAATCACTTCTTATCTTCTACCAAGGTTCAAATTATTCTTCAGCCTTGTAAGAACATTCCTTCAGGAAATGGTGTCAATTTTTCTCTTGAAAAGTGTGGTAAAACAAAAAGTCTTATAAAAGGGTTAAAGATTTCATTTTTTAAAATTTAGGCCAACTCATCATTTAATAAAATTACATTACTGTTTACT
>NW_007741602.1:7210-8010 GCF_000696425.1 Galeopterus variegatus | reverse complement strand
TGATACGTTCCAGATCTAACAAGGGAAATTAAATTAGAGCTCATGTTTCTGTACATTTTGCCAGTGCTGAAGACCGGACCTGTGTCTCGGAACAGCCATTATAGCACCAACACAGATGGTCAAGAGTAGATGGTTATTTTGTGCAAATTGGTGAATGAGTAGTAGACTTAGCTTATTTTCCTTTATAGCATTTCTTTCTTTTGGGGACAAAAGACTGTGCATTTCATATAATTTACTCAGTTGCAAGAATCTTCATAGAGATTGCCTACATTTTAAATTTCCCATCACTTTCAACACCCTCTACATAAGCAACTAGTAAACTGCAGGAATGGACTATTTGTTTGTATTCCCCAGGAATGTTCACATTATAACCATAAAGCAGTGGCCAGAATAAATGTAAAAGAGACATCATTATCACAAATTTGGGTTTTCTGTTCATCAAGTTTGTATTTGCAATCTCCCTTTGCCAGTTACGGGATCCTGACTTCAGGTAAGTTTACGTTCTGGAATCTTTAATCACCCACAAAATGAGATTAGTATACCCCCCTGGAAAGAAAAACATATTTGCATATGAAGCTTCTTTATAACAATGGGTGGGAGAAATTTAATACTAATATGTATGTTCTTTCTACCTTCCTTCATTACCTGCTCCAAATTTCTGGGCAGTTTGCTTAGAGGTATTTTCTTCCCTTCTTCTTTTTCTCCCAACACACACCCCCCTTCCACTCTTCTGTGATCCCCGACTTTTCTCAGTTCCCCTCCTTTTTTCCTCCTCTTCCCTCCCTCTCTATCTTCCTTCC
>NW_007741602.1:1845-2847 GCF_000696425.1 Galeopterus variegatus | reverse complement strand
ATAGCAAAGATATAGAACCAACCTAACTGTCCATTGAAGAAAGACTGTATAAGGCAAATACGGTATATATACAAAATGAAATACTACTCTGCTATTAAAAAAATAAAATTCTGTTATTTGCAGCAACATGGATAAGCTTGGAGAAAATTACGTCAAGTGAAATAAGCCAGGCAGAGGAAATACCACATCATCACTTATAAGTAAGGGAGGTGGGGGTGGGGGAGAGAGATGTGTGTGTGTGTGTGTGTGTGTGTGTGTGTGTGCGTGTGTAATGGTCTGGTGATCTGGTGTAGGTGAGAGAGGTGTGTGTGTGTGTGTGTGTGTGTGTGTGTGTGTGTGTGTGTGTGTGTTGGAGGAAAGGGAGTGGTTAGAATACAAAGGATAAAGCAATTTTAGTAAGAGGTTTTTAGTAAATATCCTGTGGCAAAATTTTAATTCATTAAGTTGTCAGTTCAATCAGTGTTCCCCTGTAAAAATTTGGCAACCTTGCCGTCCCTACTAAATGATCCCATCTGCCCAAATGATGGCACTAGCATGCCTGCCAACCTCACCCCACAGGAAGCAACTCTGTGACCCTGACTCATGGCAGCAGTGTACCTGGCAACTTCACTGGAAGCAGCAGTCCCTGCCACTGCTGCAGACACTTGTGCTGAGTGAGTGGTTTGGGATAGCCACCATGACATGAACTGCCATTGCAAGGGCAACTCACTGTCATGCCTGCAGCCACTGACACCTTATAGGCAGCCCGCTGATGGTTCACCAATATAGACAGAAGAAGAGTCACCAGTAGAGCTCAGGGAAAAAGGTGAATGAGAACAGATCCATGACCTAGTGGTCTAAACCACAAGGGAAATTATGGTACCATACAAGGTAGCACACCTGGGGTTGGGAGGTATGTGTATAGCCCAATGGACTGCTTTGATCTGGGAAGAGACACATGCAGAACCCCTTGAGAGTAGAGAAACCCAGTATACCTGCATATAATAAGGAAGAAAATTCCCT
>NW_007741602.1:0-327 GCF_000696425.1 Galeopterus variegatus | reverse complement strand
AGGCCTTCAAATCCAGAAGACTCAAAGATTCCCAAATAGATTCAATCCAAAAAGATTCGATTCAAAACAATCCTCTTCAAAACACATTACAGTCAAATTAGCAAAGCTCAAAGACAAAGAGAATCCAAAAAGCAGTATAAAAAAGTCACTTATAAGGGAGCCCCTGTCAGACTAACTGCAGACTTCTCAACTGAAACCCTGTAGGCAAGAAGAAAATGGGATGACATTGTCAAAATACTAAAAGAAAAAACCTTCCAGCCAAGAAAACTATTCCCAGCAAGGCTATCCTTCAGAAATGAGGGAGAAATAGTGTATTTACCAGACAAA
>NW_007741601.1:24335-24702 GCF_000696425.1 Galeopterus variegatus | reverse complement strand
TTTTTTTTTTGCATTTTTTCTCCTTTTACTTAATTAGATTTGCCAATAGTTAGCCTTTTGCTCAGTTCTCTCTTGAAAGAAAAACTTTTGAATTGAGTTTTGAGGTGAACGATTTCTGGTTTTATCTCTGCTGTTCATTCCTTCCAACAGCATTGATATTTGTCTGCCCCAACTCCCACCTTGGCTATTAGCTCTCCGTTTTTTGGATCAAATTGTAAGAACATTTATGATATTTAATCAAAATAGTAAATGAAGGTGAGTTTTAGATTTTTAAACATTGTTTTATTCAATTATTATTTTATTCCTCAGTTGCTAGAAAACATGGATGATATGTTTTACACTTTGGAATTTATTAAATTTTTTGTGT
>NW_007741601.1:20996-22255 GCF_000696425.1 Galeopterus variegatus | reverse complement strand
GTGAAGTGTTGCAAGCCACTCTAGAGGATGGCTAATCAGAACAACCTGAGTGTGTGACCTTCCTCTCCTATCTCCCGCTGACATGAAGACTCTGGAAACCTTTGAAGCAATTTCCTATCCCATCTAAAAATTTGATGACTAAAATAAATCTTCATTTTGTTTATCCACTAAAATGTTGGGTTTACTGTTTTCATGGAATAGCCTATTCTATAGTGTTTAATATAACTCCCCTTGTATTTTATTGTAAGTAAAGACTAGTACATCCTTACCTTTGTAGAATGTTACTTACACTTGCTTTCTTAACTGAAAGAAAGTTCTTTCTTTTAGCAGAATTTGTTTCATCTTAAAATTCTGTATGCAGCAAAAAAACTGGCTGTGTTATCTGTGTTATTGACTGANCCATTTGGATTTAAATGACATTCGAGGGGTCACGTGATGTAAGCTAGAAAGTTAGCCTCTCATTTCATGAGATAGATAAGAATCTCAACCATTTGTCACTCTTTAGCAACTGCATAAAAAGTCCCTTCTTATTTTCTTCCCTTTTTTATAATCATAAGCAAAAACAGTTGCTGAATATAAAAAGAAATATGTTTTCTTTAGCCGGTAGCATTCAGAATTTCGTGGTATTTATTTATCAAATGGAAAGTTTCTACCTTCCAGAATCACCTCAAGTATGACATTGCACAGGTATTAGCTTTTATTAACTTTAAGTGCTTCACTGATCAGGCTGCTGTCTCCTAGTCTCACCAAGACTCCAATATCACATGATTGCATCTGCATGAAGCCTTACCCACCATGGCTCCCATTCTGGTTGTTCTCAGTCACTGCCATAAATGCACACCCTCCTCTAACCCCATTCCAAAGTTCTGACCCTTTTCCATACTCACATACTCAACCTGCTGTGTCCTTCCTCCATAATAATTTCCTCATGTACTAAGGACGTCTTTCCCAGTTCTTCCTATTTTCTTCTGCAAAAACTCACGGGACAAAGGGAATGCTATGTATACACCGAACCCTGTTTGGTTTTATTTTCCTGGATACAAATGAAGATGCTTTTTCTGACTCTTTGACAATTCCACTGGAACCATTTAACTATGTTTTGTCCAGTGGTTTGTGGGGTGAAGTGTTGCAAGCCACTCTAGAGGATGGCTAATCAGAACAACCTGAGTGTGTGACCTTCCTCTCCTATCTCCTGCTAACATGAAGACTCTGGAAACCTTTGAAGCAATTTCCTATCCCATCTAAAAATTTGATGACTA
>NW_007741601.1:18832-19058 GCF_000696425.1 Galeopterus variegatus | reverse complement strand
CTGATCTGTCACTCCATTCTCTCATTAGACTTTCTCGTATACCTCACTGAAATCTCCTGTGTTTTCTTTTCACTGTTTTCTCCTGGTTTTACCTTCTCTATTCAGCTTTGAATACATAACTCCCCTGGTTCTGCCTTACACATATTAGACTTTGTACAAATTAGGGTTTATCAGTCCGTATCCTTATCCACTCAGTGCCCTCAGCCTAATCTTTTTCTGGAGCATG
>NW_007741601.1:18278-18643 GCF_000696425.1 Galeopterus variegatus | reverse complement strand
AGAGACCTTACACTGTTAGCTCTATATCTCAGGCATGTATCTCAGTGCCTGGAATACCAAAGTTTCTAAATAATTTCTAAATAAACTGGAATTAGTTGTATCTGTAGGTACCATCCAACTTTCCTTTGTTTTCTCATTTCATATTTTTTCAGGTCCACAGTCAGTATCAGTGTTATCCTTAAATAATTGAATTGCTTAATGAGAAAAATTACACAACACATACATTCACATGTTTCAGTTCACAGATCAAGGTCTTAGATCTTATATGCAAGAGCGGGAGTAACCAAAACCACGCACGGCCACATTATCCCAGTTCCAGGGTTGTATTTCCTGTGCTGAAACTCATTGGTTTCCTCTTACCTGTT
>NW_007741601.1:9557-17821 GCF_000696425.1 Galeopterus variegatus | reverse complement strand
TTCAGATATCCTGAGTGATGGGGGGGGCAACATGCTAAAGGAACTAGCTACGTGCCAGGGTATGTATCTTGATTTAGGAGTAGAGTAGAAGGGAATCATCCAACATTCTGCAGGAAAAGAAAGGAAATGTGGATCAGGGATTATAGCATAGAAAATGAGCTGTAGATCCCTAGCATACAGGACAGAGAGACGACTGGTTAGCATAAAATAAGGGAAAAGATAAGGAGCTGAGAGGAAGGAGATGTAAACAACCCAATCCAGGACTCCAACTTTCTAGCTCATTCTTTCCAGGATAAACAAAATCAGATTTGGGGATCTGTTAGCTTTGGAAGAAGGAGTGTTTTACCTAAAGATGAAGAAAAACTATGAAATGAAGGGTGTGCAGAAAGAATAGAAAGTTGAGAAATGAATCAGTTTTATTCAGCCACAGAAAAGGAATATTTCTACTTTAGGAGAGGATGATACACTTCTGCGGTTTTGAATAACAGGAATAGAGAAATGGATCGATATACTAATGAAAATCTTGCAGAAATGACATTAACTATTCCGGGGCATGAAAACGTTCTGGAACCGTTTCATTTTGTCTGTTGTAGCTTCCCATATGGCACTGTTTCCTCAGATTCTGCTTCCCCACTAATAAACTGATTTAAGTTATGTCCAAAGTAGATTATGTACTATGCATAAAAATTGAATTAAGAGACTTATAATTAAAGAGTCATCAAAGTTTATCTAATTCATGTCACCTCCAGTGGAGGAACCCACCCTATTTCACACCTGATGTCCATTTACCTTCTATGAAGCAGGCATCTTAGACCACAACCTAGCTGTGCCAAAGTTAGCATGTTCACCAACTTATCTTATGTTTTACAACAAAATGGAGCCCTAACTAAATTTATTTTATGGTATAAAAAAAATGAGGGTTAGTTACTTTTTAAAAATCCTCTCTAGTTGTTGAGATATCTGTTTAGTGAAGGTTTTAGAATGCTCTTCTGAGAATTAAAAATATTCAAAGAAAATATTCAAAGAAAAGACAATATTTACCTTTTAACAGTTACATTGGTGTACGTTTCACATTTTAAGAATATTTAATTCGTGTTTCAAGAGAATTTCTGATTACAAGAAGAACATCCTTTCGTGACTCTGTGTGTGTGTGTGTGTGTGTGTGTGTGTGTGTGTGTGTGTGTGTGTGTGTTACTGTTCCTATGGTGGGGGTAACAGTAGTAAATGGTGTTCCTTGATAGTGGCCTCAGATGAGAAAAGTGTGAAAGAGTGGAAATGTCCTTTATCCATATAGAAGAGTGTAAAAAGCATTTATTTAAGGATCAGCAAAATGCCAGGGCACTGAAAGTTGTTCTAATAATAATAGTTTGTGTGGCCCTGAACAAGTCATCTTGCCTCTACATCCTTGGTTAAGAGGTTAAACTAGATCATTTTTAAGGATTCTTTCACCTCTAAAAATTGTGCAGCATTATAGTAATTTTTATTTTGGAGAAGCTGTTCATGGATTGGAAAAAAAGTATCCAAAGGTCTCCTAATTTCTGATTTTGGTTTGGCAATAACTTTCATTTCCAGTACTACTCTTGATTTTTAAATCCTGCTTTTGAGATTGGCCTCTGAATCAAAGCGAAATGCCCCATATTGTCCAGCAGAGGATACTGTTGGGATATGACAAGCTAGATTATTCTCTGCACTGACTCTTGGTGACAATTAAGATCCTGGAACTGAACTGAGGTTATAAAATGGTTGAGATCATTGTCAGAGCTGTTTGACAGAGCTCTGTGATGCTCTTGGTTTCTGATGGCACTGCTGTGTGCTAACCTCTTTCTGGGGAAACAGCTTCAAAGCTAGTCAATTACTATCATTTTTACATGTTGGTCTTAAGGTATTCACTGCTCTGTGTGTGTAAGAACAGAGATAGGAGACAAGAGGTAAGCCAGGTAAGAACAGAGAAAGTCTTGATAGAAATTCAGCTGGCAAAGATCCCAGGACACTGCGTTATGTTTATGGACTGGAAAAAAGCCCACGTGATGCTAAAGCACATATCTGAAGAAGGAAATTGGACATTTTTTTCTTAATCAGAGAAAGGGTCTTGATCTCTTTCATCAAGAAGCCCCAGGCATTAATTTTAGCCAAGGAAATTGTGTGATGATAACATGGTACAAGTTTTAGTTTCAACAAAAGGAAGCAGAGAAAAGGTATCTTTCTAGCTACAGGATACAATGACTATCTGTTTACATAAGGTCGATAAAATTGATACTAATTCTGACTGAAAGTTCTGTGATGGGGAAGGAAAGACAAAAGCATCTGTCTGAGCCTTGAGAAAATGTATGGCATTGTATTTCTGGTTTTTTATTTTTATAAAGTTTCCTCATAAAAGTTAGTTTAATAATTAATAATAGAAATGTTTAGGACACCAACCCAGACAGAAAAAAATTGTTATATGTCCTCTAAAATGTAAATTTTTACCCCTAAAATGTGATTTGCTATCTCGATGGTTTAGTTGGTAATTTGTTGCATTGTTTCCTGTATTTACACATAAATTTGTATTTTTCTGAAAGTATATACACTCCAAATAATTTTTATTAGAATTATTTTATTCTTCTTCCTTTATTCATAAAGTTATAGTATAAATCTTTTTGACTCATTTAGTTCCAATAGGTAGAAACTAAATTCTATGCTTCACTCCCTTTTCTTTTAATTTCTTCTATTTTCCCATAACTCATTACCTGCCCCTTTTTTGGGTGGTTTAGAGGTTGCTTTTCTTAAAATATTTCTGACATACCTCTGTCCTTCTCTCTTCCAAGCCCAAAAGTCTCAGTAGACTTGAAATTGATAGAGGTAAGAAACAACTTAATCACTACACTTCCCCCTTTTTAATGCCTGGTTTCAAGTAAAATAGACGACCATAATCCTCATATTGCATTTGTTAAAATTTTTCTTGCAGTATTCATTTCCCATATTCAAAACTTTAAGCTTCTCTTTGTCTTAACTCATTAAGTTTCAGAGCTTAGACCTTAAAATATTGCCTGTTCTATTAACAATTGCTAGAAAATGGAATCTCAGAAAAATAAAAGGGAAGAAAGGTTTCCTCTTCCCCTTTACCTGTAGCAATAGATACTACTTAGAATTGTCAGGTCCCTGTGGCTTTTGTCTTTGCTTTTATTGATGTGGTGTATCACATTTATTGATTTGCATATGTTGAAACAATTTGCATCCCTGGGATGAATCCACTTGATCATGGTGTATAATTTTGTGCATGTGTTGCTAGTATTTTACTGAGAGAAATTGATATCAGTTTCTCTTTGAAGGTTTGGTAGAATCCTGCAGTGAACCCATCTGGTCCTAGGCTTTTCTTTGTTCGGAGCCTTCTGGTAACAGCTTCAGTCTCTTTTATTGTTATTTGTTTGTTCAGATTTTCTATATCTTCTTGGCTCAGTTTTGGTAGTTTGTGTGTGTCCAGAAATCTACCCATTTCCTCCAGATTTTCAAATTTGTTGGCATGTAGTTGTTTGTAGTAGTCTCTAATGATTCCTTGTATTTCTGAGGTATCAGTTGTAATAAGACCTTTTTCATTTCTAATTTTTGTTATTTGGGTCTTCTCTCTTCTTTTCTTAGTTGGCCTTGCTAAAAGTTTGTCAATTTTATTTATCTTAAAAAAAAACCTTTTTCATTGATCTTTTGTATCATTTTGGGGGCTTCTATTTCATTTAGTTCTGCTCTGATCTTAACTATTTCTAAATATACATCCTTCATTCCACAGACATTTATTGAGCTCCACCATGCACCAGGTGCAATCTAAGTGTCATTACACCTGGAACATTGCATTCGAGTATGAGATCGCACTTCAAGGTGGGAATTGACAAACTAGAACAGCAAAATGTCAGGAATCCAAAAGAACATTATCTGTGAGGAATCATTGTTGATTAGACTATTTAGATAAGAGGAAGGCAGATATGAGTGGTGATCTTAAATTTGTGAAGGAATGCTGGGTGGTGTAGATAACCACCTAGCAAATTTGAAGACATAGCCTAGTCTACAGCATGTAATTTCCATGGTACAAATAGATCAAGGTTTATTGAGCAACAAATACAGAAGATGAAGCACAGTGTTCCTACAAAAGGATAGACCCATTCAGGATAGATAGACATAGATAGACAGAGATGATATACGGGTAGGTAAATGGATGGATGGATATATGGATAGACACATAGACAGATACGTAGATATCTCTATTTATATAGAGATAAATCTATAAATAGAGATAGATAACCTCTGTTTATACAGAGGAAGGTGGTGATCTCTCCTCTAACACTTAGTCTGCTCCATTTGATTTCAGGGACTGGTTTAGTATTCTAGCTTGTTATGTATACCTGACTCCTATCCCAGCAGGCTACAGGCTTTGATAGTGGGAGTGAAAATCAGATGAGCATGAGAGATTGCTTAGGAATTTATGATGATGGAGGATGCCAACTCACTGAATATACATTCCAGTGATTCCATTTCCTAATATTGCTTTTATTCTCATCTCTCTCTGATAAAAATGCAGAAAATAAGTTTCATAGGTTTCAGTTCTATCCTTATTAATTTATTTCCTCCACTAGGTGGGTCACACTTCTTCCATAGAAACCTTTAGGTTTTCAGGAAGGCAAGAACTTATCCACTGGGGGATGGGGAGGGAAGATGGAAAAGAAGGAAGGAATGAAGGAAACAAAATAGCAGCTTAAGAAATTTGTCACCCAATAGGAAGCCATCATCCTGATTCTGGACAAGAGGGTCTGTGGAGGTGGGACATCTGACCTCAGCTGTGCCCTCTACCTGGTTCCTGACTCCACCAAAGGAAAGAATTGAAGGGCAGAGTCACAGTGGAAAGGAAAAGCAAGTTTAATACAGAGAGAAAGAAACACACTTTGTGAGACGATAGGCTAATATCCAGAATATATAAGGAACTCAGCAAAAACCAAATAACTCAATATAAAAATGAGCAATAATGTGTAGACGTTTCTCATACAAAGACATACAAAAGGACAACAGACGTGAAAAAATGCTTAACATCACTAATCATCAGAGAAATGCAAATTAAAACCACAATGAGATATCATCTCACTTCAGTTAGAATGACTATTATAAAAAAGACAGAAAATGTCCAATGCTGGCAAAGATGTGAAGAAAAGGGAACTCTCATACACTGTTGGTGGGAATGTAAATTACACAGTCATTTTGGAAAATAATATGAAGGTTCCTCAAAAAACTGAAAGCAGAATGCCTTATAACACAGAAATTCCATCACTGGGTATATACCCAAAGGAAATGAAATTAATATATTGCACTCCAATGTTCATTGCAACAATATTCACAATAGCAAGGAGATGGAATCAAACTAAATAAATATCAAGAAATAGATTTTTTAAATCTTTGCTAGATGTACCCAAATGAAATACCATTAAGCTATAAAAACTGGAATCCTGTCATTTACAGCAACATGGATGGAACCGGAGGCCATTATGTTAAGTAAAGTAAGCCAGGCACAAAAAGATAAATACCGCATAATCTCACTTATATGTTGAATCTAAAAAAAAAAAAAAATTAAGTGGTCTCATAGAAGTAGAGAATAGAATAATGGGTACCAGAGGGAGGTACGACAAGGGGGACTGGGAGGAGAGAAACAGGTCAATCAATGAGTACAAAGTTACAGGTAGATTGAAAGAATAAGCTCTGGTGTTCTCGGCTAAGTAGAGCTGACAGTATTATATTGTATATTTCTAAATAGCTGGAGAAGAGGACCTTGATGATAATCACCACAAAGAAAAGATAAATGTTTAGGTAATAAGTGTGCTATCCACACTAAGTGAATATTTGCACAATATATGCATTTATGGAAGCAAAACACTATACCCTACAAATAGGAAGCAACACAATGTACCCTACAAATATGTACAACAAAAAATTTTTTAAAAAATTTCTTGAGGGCCAGCCCGGTGGCGCACTGCTACAGTGCGCCACTTGGGAGGTGTGGCGGCACTCCCGCCGAGGGTTCGGATCCCACATACAGACCGGTTCCCGCTCACTGGCTGAGCGAGGGGCGGGCACGGTGCCAAGGGTTGCGGTCCCGTTGCCGGTCCCGGTCCGGTGTGGGCGCAACACTGAGGGTTGCGGTCTGTTGCCGGACACGAAAAAAGACAAAAAAAAAAAAAAAATTTCTTGAAACAAGTGAAAATAAAAACACAGCACACCAAAACCTACAGGATACTGCAAAAGCAGTACCAAGAGGGAAGTTTATAGTGATAAGTGCTTACATTAGAAAAGTAGAAAGATGTTAAATAAATAACCTAAAGCTGAACCTCAAGGAACTAGAAAAGCAAGTACAATACAATCCCAAAATTAGCCGACAGAAAGAAAAAATGCAGATCAGCACAAAATTAAATAAAATAGAGACCAAAAAAGACACAAAAGATCAACAAATCAACAAAACAAAAAGTTGGTTTTTTAGAAAAGATAATCAAAATTGACAAACTACTAGCTAAACTAAGAAAAAAGAGACAAGACTCAAATAAATAAAATCAGAAATGAAAAGGAGACATTGCAAGTGATCCTAAAGAAATAAAAAGGATATTTCCTTTGCTCATATTTAGATGAACAATTATATGCCAAGAAGTTGGGAAAGCTAGAGGAAATGGTTAAATTTCTGGACATATAAAATCAGTCAAGACTGAACTAAAAAGAAATAGAAAATGTGAAAAGAAATCAATAATGAGTAACAAGATTGAATCAGTAATCAGCAATTTCCCAACAACGAAAGTCCGAGGACCGGGAGGACTGCGTTGCTTTACTTCTGAATTCTACCAGACTTTAAAAGAAGAATGCACAGCAATTCTTCTCAAAATACTCAGAAATTGAAGTAGGGGAATTTCTTCATACTCATTCTATGAGGCCACATCACCCTGAAGCAAAATAAGACAAGGAACAACAAAGAACGAATATTAGAAGCCAATATTCCTGGTGAACATAGATGCAAGAATTCTCTACAATAACAGCAAACCAAATTCAATAGCACAACAAAAAATTATACACCATAATTATGTGGGGTTTATCCCAGGAATGTAAGGATGGTTCAACAAACACAAATCAATAAATGTGAAATATTACATTAACAAAATGAAGGACAAAAACTATGTGATCATCTCAATAGATGCAGAAGAAGCATATGACAAAATTCAATATCCCTTTATGATAAACACTCACAACAAATGAGGTATAGAGAGACCATACCAGAACACAGTAAAGGCCACATATGGCACATCCACAGCTAACATTATACTAAACAAACAAAAGTTGAAAGCTTAATTTCTAAGAACAGGAAAGTCAAACAGTGCCTGTTTGTAGATGATATGATCTTATACATAGAAAAACCCAAAGACCCTACCAGAAAAACTATTAGAACTAATAAACGAATTCAGTAAAGTTGCAGGATGCAAAATAAACATGCAAAGATCAGTAGCATTTCTACACATCAACAATGAACTAACTGAGAAAGAAATAAAGCAATCCCATTTACAATAGCTGTCAAAACAAACAAACAAACAAAAATGACACCCTAGGAATAAATTTAACCAGGGAGGTGAAAGATCTCTTTGAGGAAAACTACACAAAACAAATAAAAGAACTTAAGGAGGACACACAAAAATGGAAAGATATTGAATGTTCATGATTGGAAGAATATTGTCAATATGATCACACTACTCAAACCTATGCACAGATTTAATGTAATGCTGTTGTGGCAGATGTTGCCAAAGGAAACACAGGCACTTGGAGAAATGGAGAAGTCAGATGACTTATTATGCTAGCAGTCTCAGGGGAACTACCATTCCAAAAAGCTGAGAGCTGAATGCAGGGAGAACTAAAGTTATATACCTTTCTTGAGCAAGCAAGCAAGCTTTTCCATTGGCTCTGTCTGTATCCAGGCAGAGTCATCCAAACTGGGGTCTTCACCGGGTGGTTAAAAGTGGGTAAGGGGCTTTGGGTAGGGGGCTTCACCAGGTGGGCAAACTGGGTTACAGAGATGGGGGATGTGGTAAGGGGGCTTTCTGCAATGTGAGCTAGAGAGTGGCTCCATCTCTCATCCACACAGGAAATGGTGACAGGCTGAGGTTCAGCTCAGTCTCTCACTCACACAGGGAGGTCAAAAACTGACAGGCTTTCACACCACAGAGCTACAGAGTTTAGAAATACATTCAGCTGTTAACCCTTAACATAACTCTAGCTATTTA
>NW_007741601.1:7566-9186 GCF_000696425.1 Galeopterus variegatus | reverse complement strand
AGGCTGAGGTTCAGCTCAGTCTCTCACTCACACAGGGAGGTCAAAAACTGACAGGCTTTCACACCACAGAGCTACAGAGTTTAGAAATACATTCAGCTGTTAACCCTTAACATAACTCTAGCTATTTCTTACAAGCAAGCATATTTTAACTGTAAAACTAAAATAAGGATTAAGACAAGGAAAGGACAAGGATATTAGCCACTTCAATGCATATCAGATACCAATGACATTCTTCATAGAAATAGAAGAACCAATCCAAAAACTTATAAGAAACCACAAAAGACCCTGAAGAGCCAAAGAAATCCTGAGCAAAAAGAACAAAGCAAGAGGCATCATACTATATGCCTTCAAAATATACTACAAAGCTATATTAACAAAAACAGCGTGGTACTGGCATACGAACACATATGGACCACTGGAACAGAATAATGAATTCAGAAATAAATCCGTGTATCTACACCAAACTGGTTTTTGACAAAGGCATCAAGAACATATATTGAGTAAAGACAGCCTCTTCAATAAATGCTGCTGGGAAAACTGGATATCCATGTGCAAAAGAAAGGAACTGTACTCTCTCTCTTACCACATACCAAACCCAACTAGAAATGGATGAAAAACTTAAACATAAGACCTGAAAATGTAGAACTACTACTACAAAACTTAAGTGAAACACTCCAAGATAATAACCTGGGCAAAAATTTAATGAAGACTTCTGATGCATAGGCAATGGAAGCAAAAATAGGCTAATGGGATTAACTTAAACTAAAGAGCATCTGCACAACAAAGGAAACAATCAACACAACTGGCAAAATGGAAAAAAAAAAGCATTTGCAAACTATTCATCTGACAAGAGATTAATATCCAAAATATACAAAAAACTTAAACACTTATGTACTGTTGGTGTGAATATAGTTACAGTAATTAGGGAAAACAGCATGGAGGTTCCTCAAAAATAGAACTACCAGGTGATCCATCAATCCCACTGCTGGATATTTATCCAAAAGAAAGAAAATTAGCACACCAAAGAGATATGTCCACCTCCATGTTTATCGCGACACTATTCACTATAGCCAACATATGGAATCGACCCAGGTGTCCATCAACAGATAAATAAAGAAAATGTGGTATATATATACAAAATACAATACTATACAGCCATAAAAAGTGAAATCCTGTCATTTGTGGCAATATGGATGATCCCAGAAGATATGTTAAATGAAATAAGTCAGATACAGAAAGATAAATACCACATGTTCTCAGACATGGGAGCTAAAAAAAAAAAAAAAAAGTGTGGTGCTTGTAGAAGTAGAGAGTAGAATTGTGGCTACTAGAGGCTGGGAATGAGAAGAGGGATAAGTATAAGTTGCTTACAAATGCAAAATTACTGGTAGATAGGAAAAATAAGTTCTAGTGGTCTACAGTAGTGCTAAGAACTTATATTTAACAATGTTATTGTATGTTTTCAAATGGATAGAAGAGAGGAGCTCAAATGTTCTCACGACAGAAATACGATAAATTCTTACGATGATGGATATACTAATTATCGATTTGATCATTACATATTATACACGTATATTGAAATATAACTCTACTCCATAACTATGTACAATTAATACATGC
>NW_007741601.1:4905-7398 GCF_000696425.1 Galeopterus variegatus | reverse complement strand
TGGTGAAGCCCCCTACCCAAAGCCCCTTATCCATCTTTAACCACGTGGTGAAGACCCCAATTTGGATGACTCTGCCTGGATACAGACAGAACCAATAGGAAAGCTTGCTTGTTTGCTCAAGAAAGGTATATAACCCCAGTTCTCCCTGCATTCTGGGCCCAGGTTTTTGGAACGTGAGTTCGCCTGGGACTGCTAGCATAATAAATCATCTGACTTCTCCATTTCTCCGTGTGTCTGCATTTTCCTTGGCGACCTTTCCCCCAACCATGTAGTACTATATAATAGATTTATATTCATTTGTTATAAGCTATGCTAAAAGCATTGGCTGTATTGTCAGCACCCAGGGAAAAGGAAACAGCAGGCCTACAATTAATCGTTAGGCTATCCCTGTATGCTCATCTTTCTGTCTGCATTTGATTTCCATGAAGACCTTTCTAGAGAGCACCCAGGGTGAGTCTGCAGCAGGCCAAAGCCAGTTCACTGAGCCCCCCAAAATAAGGTGTCAGCTTTAAGGTCAGTGAAAATGTTGCAAGTGAAATAATACACTGGTCAAATAATTTTTAAAGTCCATCCAACGTAATTAAGACTATTATCATCCACTCATAATTGTACTCCTGGCCATCATATTCTGAGGACCTTGATTCACACTGAGATACGTGCATATAATTGATGTCACTGTGGTATCTCTTGGAAAGCCACAGTGTAAGATGGTTTCAAACATGTAAAGTGGATATTTAGCAGGTAAACTATTGTTCACATCCAGCAATCTCAGATGCACAAAATGTAACTTCCTTTATTTTTCAAAACTGAAATTATTTTTATCTTGAGATTCCATTTCTGCCAAATGATAAGCAAAAATAATTTAGTTACATTTAAGTAAACCAGTCAATTTTGAACTTTCATTCCTCATTCTTCATCTCCCCAGAGATGCCTCTAAACGCGGGACTTACGTAGCACTACAGCATGGGTGGGAGGTTTGTCCTCTTCTCTACTTTGATGCACCTCCCTTTGCCCTCCTCTGATATTTGCAATGTCCTGTGTGACATGTGATCACCCAGATCTATGTGCACATCTGCTGGGATTAACCTAGTCCTGCCATGGTCTCCACAGTGACATCCAACACCACTCTCCCTTGAAGGTTCTTCTCATCATAACCTGGAGACCACTTTGAATTGAGGGCTTTCCTTCAAAATGTAATTGCATTTCTTTTAAAAATTTAAATACTTAGTGAAAATAATATACTGATAAGTTTCAAAAAGTTATTCTAAAAGAAGTAAGATTAGAACAAGAGTTAGAAGGATGACTCAAATGATGGTTAAATGTACTTTGAATTATAGAGTCAAGTTGACAAGTGAAACAGAAGACTCATGAATATAAATTTTTAATATTAAATTCAGTATCAATTATTTAATTTCAGAGAAACAACATGATCTGTTAGGTGAACTTAATGCTATTAATTGTAATTTTATTGGTTCTATAGTGATTTTTTGCATTTATTTATTTTTGTTTTATTATTGCAGAAAGTTATAAGCCAGAGATTATTACTAACTTTATGTTTGAAATAAAATGATATATAAGAAAATATATGAGTCAAGACAAATATTCTTTCCTTTTCCTATGTAACTCAAATGGAAATACCCGTAGTCTAAATCCAGCATTTAACTTCTGGGTTGTATACCCCAAAGAACTAGACATATGTCCACACACAAAAAAAATTGTACACAAATTTTCATAGCAATATTGTTAATATTCAAGCAGTGAATTGAATCCATATGTCTATAAATGGATGAATTATAAACAAATGTGGCATTTCCATACTGTGGAATATTATTCAATCACAAAAGGGACTGAAGAACTGATAGATGCTACAATACAACATAGACGAATCTTGAAAACATTATGCTAATTGAAAGAAACCAGACCAAAACAGCCGCATATTACATGATTCTATGTGTATGACTTCTCCTGAAAAGACAAATCTGTAAAGACAGAATATGGATTAGTGGATGCCTAGGCCCAAGGTAGAAACAGGGAGAAACTGCAAATGGGTGTGAGAAATATTTTTGAAGTGACAGAAATGTTCTAAAATTGGATTATGGTATTGTTGAAAACCGTAAATTTACTAAAAATCTAAATTCTACACTTTAAAAGGATGAACTTATAGTATATAAATTATATCTTGGTAAACTTGTTATTAAATATACCAGTAGTCTAGGTCTCTTTGGGGCATTACTGCAACTGTTTTTAATACTACTTATTATTAAATAAAAATAATTTAAATAGTGTCAGTTCTTCACATTTGCAGAAAGATTTATATTTCAAGAAAAGCTATGCACACGGAGCACATAGAAATATATATGAGAGGTATTATCATTTCAATTTTATAGGTAGAGAAATTTGATGATCCTCTGATGGTTCAAATAATTTGCTCACTCTCATACAACAATAATCACATGGTCAGGATTTGAACCCAGAACTTATGATTCAAAATCT
>NW_007741601.1:2028-3210 GCF_000696425.1 Galeopterus variegatus | reverse complement strand
CCTCTATTATTTCATGATGATAAAGAAATGTCTACAGTTAAGAAATTGTACCATAGGATTACCCACAAAACCTTAAGATTTGGGCTCCTGGGATCGTAAGTGTCCCTTGGCATAACTGTTCTCATGAATTTTGGTATGTTCTGAAGAGCAGAAATTGAGAATCACCATCCTAACACACTTAAAGAGTTCTTGTCCCTGGAGAACCATTCAAATGACTAGCATGGCTCAGTGTGTTAGTTTCTAGAATTAACTTCCATGTCATCATACATGAAGTAAACACCCATCCTGAGAGTATTCTCTACACATAGTTAAGTATATCTGACTCACCCTGTGAAATCACGTCTGCACAAATATATGTGGCTTATTTTTCTTCAACATGAAGGGGTANTACATAATTTGTTTATTGTTTTCTCTCTTTTTTGTGTTTTTCCATCCTCTCTCTCCTCCTCCCTGCCCTTTCAGTATCTTTACTGGGTTTTTTTTGTTGTTGTTGTTGTTTTTATCTTTATTATTTTTATTACCATTTGCTCTAAGTGAGCTAGTTACAAATCATTTAGTTTACTTATGGAAAATAAAAATTATTTTTTTAATCTTAGGTTTATTCTGCTCAATCATAGATATTACATTTTGTTTTTCGAATTTAGTCTATTGAGTAGCAGTTTTTCAACATTTTGATGATTCCAGACCCTTTAAAAAAAAAAAAAACCAGGAATACTATTTGACATCTCCCCAGAAAAGTGTATGTGTGTGTGTGTGTGTTGTATGTGTGTCACTCTTCGCAAATCATTGAATATAATTTCAAAGGACTGAAAAGTATTAGAGAAGACTGTTTCAGAATCACTACAACATATTTTATACCTAAATTCTGAGCCTGAGTATATGACTTTGGCAATTTTCTTCTCTCTTTATCTCACTCTCTTCATCTAATATTTAAGACATAAAATGAAATTGTCTTTTTGGTCTGTGCCAGGTTTAATCACCTAAAATTTATTCTACATCAGTCCCAATATATAAAGCTTCTCCATGGACCTCTATTATTTCATGATGATAAAGAAATGTCTACAGTTAAGAAATTGTGCCATAGGATTACCCACAAAACCTTAAGATTTGGGCTCCTGGGATCGTAAGTGTCCCTTGGCATAACTGTTCTCATGAATTTTGGTATGTTCTGAAGAGCAGAAA
>NW_007741601.1:0-771 GCF_000696425.1 Galeopterus variegatus | reverse complement strand
ATGTAATGACAAAAGACCCTTAGTAGCCAATGCAGTACTGAGCAAAAAAAATAAAGCCAGAGGCATAATACTATCTGACTTCAAATTATACTACAAAGCTATAGTAGAAAAAACAGCATGGTACTGGCATAAAAGTAGACAGTCAGACCAGTGGAGCAGAATAGAGAACCCAAAAATCACCCCTCAGGCTTACAGCCATCTGATACTTGACAAAGGGAACAAAAACACACATTTGGGAAAAGACTCCTTCTTTAATTACTGGTGCTGGGAAAATCGGATATCCATATGCAGAAGAATGAACCTAAACATACACCTCTCACCATATACTAAAATCAACTCAAAATGGATTAAATACTTGAGTATAAGAGCTGAAACTGTAAATTTACTAAGGGAAAATATTGGTGAAACACTTCAGGAACTAGGTCTGGGCACATACCTAATGAACATGAGCCCGAAAGCACAAGCAGCAAAGGAAAAAATAAACAAATGGGACTATATCAAACTAAAAAACTTCTNCAAAAAGAACAAAGCAAGAGGCATCATACTATATGCCTTCAAAATATACTACAAAGCTATAGTAACCAAAACAGCGTGGTACTGGCATACGAACACACATGGACCACTGGAACAGAATAATGAATTCAGAAATAAATCCATGTATCTACACCAAACTGGTTTTTGACAAAGGCATCAAGAACATATATTGAGTTAAGACAGCCTCTTCAATAAATGCTGCTGGGAAAACTGGATATCCATGTGCAAAAGAAAGGA
>NW_007741600.1:23635-24703 GCF_000696425.1 Galeopterus variegatus | reverse complement strand
ATTTATTTGGCTATCATTTTGTAGTGGATTCACCCACAGTTTTAACTAAAAGCATATCAAGATATCCTTTAGCAGCACACCAAATTTAAAGAAAACTAACTTTAAAATGTATATAAAGGTAAAAGTACACAACTTTAAAAAAGTATTTAAAGACATACTATTAAACTAAAACTATCACAAAACCTTAGAATTTTGTAGGAGAAAAGAACCATTGCAGTTACTGACCTGACCAGTTCTCAACCTTTTTTCCTCTTCTGTCTTCAAACGGTTTACCTTTGCAGCATACTCAGTAACAGCTCTTCTAGTTAAGAGTTTCACGTGGGAAGAACAGACATATTATCATTAGAAAACATCCCTTTTCTCTTCCCCATGCCAAATTTATTAGCTTTTAGTGACCATTTGGTGCTAATTGATGATAAAAGTAACAGTGTGATTTGCAGACTCCCTGTTTTTTATCTACCAGACTATGCCTCACTTTGAACTGTGTGACATAAAACAGCTGAGTTCCAATCTGCAGAGAAGCACTGAGTACATGGACACTGTTTAGTGCCCTTTATTTATTTATTTTATTGGCAGCTGGCTGGTATGGGGATTTGAACCCTTGACCCTGGTGTTATCAACACCACACTCTAACCAACTGAGCTTAGTGCCCTTTTCAACCTTATAAGTAAATTCCATACTTCCCCTGTTATTGACTAAAATATTTAGCACTCAAAAGTATTTTTATTGGCTATTAATATTAAAGTATTGGGCCGAGCCCATGGTGCACTCGGGAGAGTGCAGTGCTGGGAGCTCAGCGACGCTCCCGCCGTGGGTTCGGATCCTATATAGGAATGGCAGGTGCGCTCACTGGCTGAGCACGGTGTGGGCGACACCACACGAAGGGTAGCGATCCCCTTACCCGTCATGAAAAAGACAAAAAAAAAAAATTAAAGTATTTACTATATTATCAAAAGACTATTAACAAAACCCAATTCACAATTTTTATGATGCAGTATCTAGGTTTATTTTTAACTGAGAAATTTAACATCTATGTTAAAAAATTAATTTTCCAGGTATTACTGAATA
>NW_007741600.1:17668-18791 GCF_000696425.1 Galeopterus variegatus | reverse complement strand
CTTTCCCCAAAATCATTTACTCTCACCTAAAGTGCCTATATCCCTCCTCTCCTTTCCCTTATGAAGATAATATATCAGCTCCCAAATCTCACTTTTTTGGATATTTGCATTTCTTTTTCCTGTGATACCCCTGTGCAGTTAATAAATTTGTATACCTTTTCTCCTGTTTATCTTCCTGTTGTCAGTTTATTTCACAGACCTACCTATAGAACCTAGGAGGGTAGAAGGAAAGTCTTTCCCTCCCTCACAAAAGCAAGAATGAGGTGCTCATTCAGGGCCCATCACTTTACTCCCAGAACCCTCCTCTGCACTCTCCACTCCCACCCTGAGACCATTCATTACCCACTAGCTGCTGTGGTCTACCCTCCCCGCCCACCAACCTTTAAGAGTAGGTTTTGCTCCCCATTATCGTCCTGCAAAGTGTGCTCACCACTCCCACCCCTCTCCATAAATTATGCCTTTGTATCTGGAAACTTTCCAAACTTAAAGAATCACTCAGGATTCCAATGTTGAATAAATGCAAATATAAACAAGCCAACACCACTAAATATCCGGCATCCGAAAAGTCTGCAATATAAGAAAAAAGGACCAAACACCAATAATTTCTAAGCAGAAACAGCCAAAAGAAGAATGCCTGGCTGCCTGGTTTTAGCCTTGCAGCAGCCATAGCATTGTCATGGCTGACACAATTGTGAAATATCTGCATTACATTTGCCAGTTGCTTGAGGAGACTGTTACTTTCTTCACTGTGAACCTCAGGAGAACTCTAAATTGCTACCCCAACATCTCCCACCTGCATTCACAGACCGGAAGAAACAAAAGCAGGAAAGGACAAAAATGTTTTTGTTGGTGTGAAAATGAAAGCAGGAAAGGACAAAAATGTTTTTGTTGGTGTGAGAGAAGCCTTTTAAAAAATTTCATCAATAGCCAAAGAAATGAAAAGAGCCCTTATAGTATCTGAGCCTGCTACACATTTGTGTGTGTTTGTGTATGGTTTTTTGAATAAGATTTTTTTTTTTTTTTTTTTAAAGATGACCAGTAAGGGGATCTCAACCCTTGGCTTTGGTGTTGTCAGCACCACGCTCAGCCAGTGAGCAAACCAGCCATCCCTATATAGGATCTG
>NW_007741600.1:15028-16491 GCF_000696425.1 Galeopterus variegatus | reverse complement strand
TAATTTGCATTCATTTTACACACAATTTTATAATCTACACATTCTTAATATGTTGAACTATTCCTCTGAGTTCTTATATCAAAATTTACCTACTTGTTAAAGACTTAATTTCCCAAGTTTTTTATTTTAGTTAATACTGAAAGAAGTATCATTGTGGAAAGCCCTTTTTTCCTTACTATCAGTTAATCTAACATTCATTACAGTGAGAAGCCTGTGGCAAATGCTCAGCAAATACTTGTTATACAAGTAAATTATTTATAATAAATTGTCAGGAATGAGAATATGGGTCAAACATTAAAACAATTCTGGTGTAAATCAATAATGTCTCTTGATACGGATTGCTAAATAGCTTTCTAAAAGAATTTTACCTATTTGCTATGTCAATAGATAAGTTGGGGATTTTCTGAAATTTTGAATAGAGAAAGTCTGCACTGGTGGCAATGTCAGGGGTGACCTGGAGCATGAAAATCCTGTAGATTGAGGCCAGGGCAGCCTGATGCTCTTGAAGGCACCTGCAACGCAGAGCCCACAGTGAGAGGTGGATTTTCAGGGAGAATCTGCAGAATGAATCACACACCCAGAAAGGAGAGGAGGCAAAAGAGGAAGTGGAGAGAGACAGAAAGATGTTCTTACCGGCTTCCAGCTCATTTCAGTCCTTCAGAGGCCCATGTGCTTCCTGCCCTCCAGTCTCCGAGATCTGTCCCCTGTGTCCTCCCAACAACCTTCCCTTGACTTCAGCCAGCGTGAGTGGAGGCACAGGCTGGGTCCCCTGGAAGCCACAGATGGCTCTAAGCATGCACCATGTTTAGTAAGGACTGCCCTTGGGATGGACAGCCACAGAAAGGAAGGGAAGGAAGCAGGTGTGGGCAAGGGAGAAACCAAGGTGGGATGCGGGCCCACAGCCCTGGCCATCCCACGCATGTTGGTTTGCTAGGGCTGCTGTAACAGAGGACCACAGCCTGGGTNCTGGCCATCCCACGCATGTTGGTTTGCTAGGGCTGCTGTAACAGAGGACCACAGCCTGGGTGGCTTAAACAACAGAAATTTATTTTCTAACAATTCTAGAAGTCCTAGAAATCCAGTATCAGAGTGTCAGCAGAGTTAGTTTCTTCTGAGTCCTCTCTCCTTGGCTTGTAGATGGCCATCTTCTCCCTGTGTCTTCACAGTCTTTCTGTGTGTCTCTGTGACCTAATTTCTTCTTCTTATAGGAACGCCTGTCATGTTGGATTAGGGCCCACACATATGACCTCATTTTACCTAATTACCTTGTTTTAAGGCCCTTTTTCCACATACAGTCACACTCCAAGGTACTGGAGATTAGGAACATATGAACTGGTAAGGGTTGGGAGGGGGCACAATTCAGCTCATAACATCACAGGAAGCTCTGGAGTCAGAATGACCCTTCAAAATTGTACCAGGTAGGCCAAAATGGCCAGGTCTGTGAGAATGTGGGACTCTCTGGG
>NW_007741600.1:0-12735 GCF_000696425.1 Galeopterus variegatus | reverse complement strand
AAAAAAAAAAAAAAAAAAAAAAAGAATGATCATAGCAGCACTATTTGCAATAGCCAAAAATTGGAAACAATTAAATATCCATCAGTAGTATAGCTAAAACCCTATGGAATATTCACACAATGAAATACTATATAAATTCTATAGTATGTAAATATTCTATATACTATTGTATAGTAAATACCTTATAGTCTGTATGAATATACTGTTACACATGACAACGTGGATGAATCTTACAAATGTAATGTTGAGTGAAGTGAGCCAGACACCAAACAATATGATTCCATTTATATAAATAAAGTTTGTAACACAATTCTATGTATATAAAGTTCAAAACCATGCAAAACCAATTGAAGCTGATGGAAGTCGTTGATCTAAAAAGAAACTGAGACCAAATACATATAGCAAGGATTTATTGGGGCTGGCCAGTTAGCTCACTTGAGAGAGCATGGTGCTGGTAACACCAGCATCATGGATTTGGATCCCCATACATGCTAGCCACCCCCCCCCCAAAAAAGGATTTATTGAACCAATATGGTGATTGCAACAAGAGAGACACATAAATCAGGTAGCCCTGAAAGTGTGTTCCACAGAGTTTAGTTTTAGTAAATACTTTCAGAGGGCCAGCAGAGTTTAACATTTTATAATCACAAGAAAGAAGAAGAGGTTAAGGACAAAGAGAAAGACGCCTCACCTAATTACTTCATCAAGCCTTCTATTAGTAGTACAAGACATACAGATTTGGGGTTGTTACTAGGTTACATCCTACATGCAGGGATCTAGGGTAGGGGTGCAAACCATTCTAGGTTATCTTATGGCTTTCTGGCACCATTATGACTGCTCCTAAGTAAGATACTCTTATGATAATATGTTCCAGGACAGGTGGACTCGATTACTGACTTATCCCAGATCTCCGAAGGCACTATAATTTAGCTGACCTGGTGGGAGCAGATTCTTTTGGTTATCAAGGTCAAGATAGTGCTCAACTTTGGGTAGTGACCTGCAGAGGACAAAAAGGGGGCTTCTGGAATGTTGGTAATATTCTACTTCTTGATACAGGATGTGGTTACATAAATGTTTTCATTTTGTCAAAATTAATTGAGCTATACGTTTTTGTGTGTGTGTGGCTGACCAGTATAGGGATCCAAATCCTTAATTTTGGTGTTATAACACTGAGCCATATATTTTAATGTATTTTTTTATACATCAGTAAAAAAGTTCTTACCTGTCAGAGAAACATACTAAAGTTTTAATGAGTGAAGTAATAATACCCGGGATTTTCTTAGAAAACTTTGGAAAAATAATTAGATATGGGATAGATAAAACAAAAATATAGACAATAATTTTTTAGCTGTGATAGATAAATGAAGTTTCATTATTCTATTCTCTCTACTTCTGTGTATTTGAATGTTTTATAATAACAAGTTAAAAAAACAAACCATGGGTGAAATTTTAGTCTTAGGGTGGAGAAAGACATAAAACCCAAAAGTCGTAAGTGAAAAAAATGATCATAGCTTCAGCATCCATTCCGGCCACCTTCCCCCGCTCCCCCTCTCCCACCCTGCCTTCCACTGTAAAGGCTGTAGAGTGAAAAATGATGGCATTGCTAGCCCCTGGCACCAAGCCTGTCCATGTGACCTAAAACTGCTTAATGAGGTGTAGGCAGAAGTCATACATTCTGCCCATGCACATAAGCAATACAACAATGAGGTGCCATCCATTTTTCACCTATTAAATTGATAGAGCTCAAAAAGTTTGTTATTACCAAGTGTTGTTGACAGTTTGAGGACAAAGTCATTCTCCATTCTCCCACAACTGGTGGAAATATAAGTTTATATAAAATCCTTTGGAAGGGAAACTTGGAAATATCTATCAAAATTCTCCTGAAAGTGAGAGCAACATTTGAGTTGTAAGAATGGGAATAGAAAGGAGGTAACAGGTACGAGAGCCTAAGCAAAGTCAAATTTAATTAGATGACTGACTAAATACGGAGGAAAGAGTCAAAAATTAGAGGAGTATTAATGGAAATAGGGAAGTCAAGAGGCACTTGTTTGGGCAAGCAGATAAATAATTCAGTCTGGGATATTTATATTTTCTGTTACTTGTCAATGAAGATGATTGTTTTGCATTCTGTAATTTCATCAAGTATTAATTCAGGAACTCAACAGGAAGGGAAGAGAGAAAGCCACTTAGCCTCAGCTACAAGTAGGACCTACTTAAAGAATACACACTTCAAATAATAATGAGAAATTTTTTTTTCTTTTTTTGCTCAGCCAACTGGCAAAGATTTTAAAAAATAAAATAGATTAGCGAAGATATACGGCTGGTGGGAGTTTAAGTGCTTACAAGTGTCCTTCTGGACACTGTATATGGCAAAAACCTAAAAAATGTTAGCCCTTTGATCCATCAATTCCAATTCTATCTGAAAAGTATAGGCAAATATTTTTTCATTAATTTTTAAATCAATGTAATATATGTACATGGTATTTTAAAAATCAACTATTCTAAAAGACTTGGCTGGGAAAATAATGGGCCTCTGCTCCATCTCTTACCCATATTGCTCTCCAGTCTGCCATTTTGATAAACTTTTAGCTGTTTTGTCTACTATTTACCTCTTTGTGTTTAAATAATTTGCTCATTCAGCCTTTTCTTGATTAATCGATTTAAGCCATTGTCTATTGACATCCTGTTATGGTAGTTGAGGATTTAGCTCTCTACTCAGTCTGCTCCTCCACCTCCCTTCTCCACCTCCTCTCACTGTAGTTCTATCATAATCTTTAAAAGTCATACGGCAGGACTTTTTGGCAAAAATATCATAGGGCAAAAATGTTTTGATTAATTCAGTAGTTTAGATTAATTCGTATTTATATAGTTATGACTATGTAACAATTTCTAGACATCAAAGAGCTAGAAATACTTTTTCCAAACCTCCAAACACAAAACCATCCAATGACCTAGCAGTTCCATTTTTTTCTCGAGACCTCCTTCCCATATCACTCTGTCTTCCTGATCTAAACAGGACTGGCTGCTTGGGGTGTGGTTTTGTTGTTCTAGGACTTCCTTGTCACTGTCCTCTAATTAGCTCCCCCATTTCCTGGATTCCTTTCTTGGTTAACTCTCCTGTATTCTGAAGTAGTAATTTCCTAAAAAAGGGTACATAAAGGTAAAATTTTGAATCCTTGCATCTCTGAAAATGTCTTTATTATGTTTCATTGGTGGTTTGCTTGGAAATAAAATTCTTAGGTAAACATAATTTCACTTCAGAATGCTAAAGATAATACTCAATTATCTTCCAGAATTCAGTGACACTGTTGAGAAGCCTGAAGTTATTGTTTTCTCTTCCTTTTGATATGAACATTTTCCCCCCTTTTGTAAGTTTCTATGATCTTTATTCCCAGTGCTCTGACATTTCATGATTATGTCCTTGGTATAGGTCTTTTTTCATTCACTGGGCTGGATATCCTGACCTGGAGATTTGTGCTCTTCAGATAAATTTTGTTGAATTTTTTGAATAGTTTTTTTCCCTTTGTTTTATACTTTCTGGAATTCCTATTGTCTGAACAACAGAATTTCTGGTTGATTCTTTGATTCTCTGACCTTTTTTCTCCAGTTTTCCATTTCTTTGTCTTTTTATTTGACTTCCTGGGAGGTGTCTTCAATGAATGTTCTCTCTCTTTCTTTTTTTTTGGCAGCTGGCCAGTATGGGGATCAAACCCTGAACCTTGGTGTTATCAGCACCACATTCTAACCAACTGAGCCAACCAGCCAGACCACTCTTTCTCTTCTTTTGAGCTCCTTATTTCAGCAATTATATTTTTAATTTCCAAGTGCTTCTTTTAAAAAGTTTTCTTCCATATCCTGCATCATCTTGGTTTCCTCTGAGCACCTTTTGTTTTGTTTTTTACCTCTGATATAGTGAGCTTTTCCCAAGTGTCCAGTGACTCTTGGGTCTTTGTTCTTTTTTCTACATGAGAGAAATCAACTAAAACTGTAAATTGAAAGCCATTGCTGGGGTGAGACGGACAGGTCAAACGGCAGGATTTTTATTGACAGACTACCAAATGTCAGTATATGAAGGTATTTTTTTCTGAGGCTGTTTAGTTTCTCCTTAGAAGAATTCTTCATTTTCCTATCTTAAGTCCCATTTTGTGAGCACAGTGGAGAGAAGGATCTGCAGGTCCACTGTTCAGCCAGTAACATTTGATTTATTACCACTTATTGACTTTTTTGTACATTTAGGATGATATAACTGAGGAAATTCAAATGACATGTCTGTAACATGTACACCCACATGAAAAAAAATTAATCTGGAAGAACATATGCCAAAATGTTAAACTAGTTATCTCTTAGTTGTGAATTCATGGGTGATTTTAACTTTCTTCTTTTTCTCATCTGTATTTTCTAATTTTTCTACCAAATTAATTATGTGGTTTTAGAAAGTACTTACACAAAAGCAAACTGTAAGAAACAAACAACTGATAACCAAAAGAATCTGCTCTAACCAGGCCAACTAAATTATAGTGCCTTGGGAGATCTGGGATAAGTCAGTAATCACGTTTACCTGTTCTGGAACATATTATCATAAGACCATTTTACTTAGAAGCAGCCATGATGGGGCCAGAAAGTTATAAACTAACCTGGAATACTCCTTATTACCCTTACCCTAGATCTCTGAATGTAGGTCGTAACCTAGTAACAATCCCAAATCTATATGACATGTATTACCAATAGAAAGTCTGATGAAGTAATTAGGTGAGGTCTTTCTCTCTCACCTTTGACCCTTCCCCCTTTTTGTGATTGTAAAATGTTAAGCTCTGCTGGCCCTTTGTGGAACACACTTTCAGGGCTACCTGATTTATGTCTACCTGGTTGCAATTGTTATATTGGCTCAATAAATCCTTGCTGTGTGTATTTGGTCTCAGTTTCTTTTTAGGTCAACACATCTGATTTAAAAATGAACGAAGTTTGAAATAGAGGTGGTGTTCACACAGCATTGTGAATGTAATTAATTTCACGTAATTGTATGTTTAAAAATGCTTAAAATGGCAATTCTTGTTATATATATTTTACAATTTTTTTCAAAAGTATGTTTCAATATCAGCTAATTTACTATGAGGTTCTGGAATATGACAAAAATAAATAAATAAAAATGAACAAAAGATTTCAACAGATATTGTACCAAAGAAGATATATAGATAGCAAATTGTACATAAAAAAATGTGCAACATATTTAATCATTAGAGAAATACAAATTAAATCCACAATGAGATACTATTACACACTCAGAACAGCTTTGAAAGGCAAAACTTATACTACCAAGTGCTGCTAAAGTGCAGAGCAATATTCTCATTCATTATTGATGGGGACACAAAATGTTGCAGTCACTTGGGAAAACAGTTGGCAGATTTTAATGAAGTTAAACACACACTTACCATATTACCAAATAATCTTACTCCTAGATTTTTACCCAAGAAAAATGAAAGTATATGTTCACACAAAAACCTGTACAAAACTATTTATAGCAGATTCATTAATAACTGCCCCAAACCTAAAACAACCCAAATATCCTTCAACTATAGTGCCTCTAAACCACAGAATACTACTCAACAATTAAAAGGAATAAACAAACTATTGATACATACAACAACATGGATGAATCGCAAATGTATTATGCTAAGTGAAAGAAGCCAGATTCAAAAGGCTACATATTACGTAAATCCATTTGCATGAAATTCTGGAAAAGGCAAAATTATAGGGACAGAAAACATTTTGGTTGCCAGGGTTTGGAGTGAGAAGATGGGCTAACAAACAGCATGAGGGAATTTTGGGGGGTGATGGCACCTTCTGTCTTTTAATTATGTGACCCTACGCATTTGTCAAAATGTACACTACTATGCACCCAAAAAAGTGACTTTTACTGTATATAAATAAAAATGTTTAAAAATACAAATAAAAAATCAAATGGTCCTTGTGTATTAAAATCACAACTTGCAAAATACTTAAATTAGGAGCTAATTTTTTCAGAAGAATTCTATATATGAATTCTCTAATATAGAAATAAATCATGACTATTATGCTTAAGGATCTAATAGGGGAAACTAACACACAATACAAGTATAATCCATATTACTAGGCAGCAAATGACTAGTGCTGTATGAGAGGTATAGAGGAAGGATTCGTAGTAGAAGAATGCTTTTTCTTAATAGTGAGGTCAGAGAGTACTGCCTGCATTAAACTGCTTTTTAAAAAGAGTCTTTGAAGAACAGGTCAGATCTGAATACACAGAATGGTGGAGGTGGGAAAGGGCCCAGGGAAGGCAATCCAAGCAGAGGAGAAAAACAAAACAAAATAAGATGAAACTCAGATAATTTTTCTTACAAATAATGGGGAAGTAGATGTAGACACACCAGCTATTATCGTTAGCATCAACATCATCATTATTTTTTGCACACTATTTGACATGACACTTTGCTCACCAGGTTAATTTGCTACCAACCTTACTTACCGTAAGAGCTGTTGTATTCTTTCAGCAGAATCTTCAGTGTTAACCTGAAAGTCCTTGGGTTCTAATCACCTGAAACTTGATTTTGTTGAGTTTGTCATTAATTGTTAAAATGTGTAATTACTCAGTTAAAAATATATATCTTAATGTCAGCCTTTTTCTTCATGCCCTCTTTGCCATTGTGAATAATACCCTTTTAAAAATGTCACATGAAATCATATTTTTCTAGTATTCTCATTAATATTAAAATTCATTTTAAATTCTCTTGTTCCCATATTGTTCAACCAGATAAAAAGGAGAAACAGATCAATTTTCATGTGCCCTCTGTAATTGCAGTGTTCAGTACCCCAATCATGCCCCTTTGTACTCTTCTCTTTTGCAGGCTAAATAATCACTTTGAGTCAGTTGCTGCAGTGAAACTTGAAACCTGATCATTGAAGAAGCCTGCAACTTAGCAGAAAACAAGGCACACTTCTGCTCCAGCTGCATATTGAAGATGGTGGTCTCTTTTTAAAAACACCCTTATACTTCTAGTTATTTTAGTTGCTATAATATAATTCATTTCTTAAACAATTTTTGCAAAGTTGTTTTTTAAAGAGTATACATTCACACCATCCTACAACTGCTAGGTGGCTCACTATAGTCTTACAACATAACACTGCTTAACCATAATTTGTGGGAAATGACGTGTTGGTTATATGAATTTTCTGGTTAAACCCTTTTATCTTTAGATCTCATTGCATGATTCAGAATTTTGAGTTGCTTAGTTTCTGAAAATGATGCTGTTATTGAGAGCAGGACATGTGCTGCCATTTGCTGTTTTGATATTATTTTGCTGCTTTTGTTATTTGTGCTTGTCATTTGTCTCTTTCTACTAAGGGCAGATGTCCCCCTCCCCCTACCCTTGCACAATCCTAAGCTCAGACAGCAGAGAAAATATTTGGCATACCGAAAAGGCACCATGCTATGGTTTTAATGTGCCCCCTGAATATCATGTGTTGGGAACTTAATCCCCAAATTCACATTGATTGGAGGTAGGGCCTTTGGGAGGTAATTAGGATTAGATAAAGTCATCAGGGTGGGGACCCCATGATGAGACTGGTGGCTTTATGAGAAGAGGAAGAGAGTCCTGAGCTGGCACGCTCTTGCCCTCCTTGCCATGTGATGCTGTCTGCCATGTTATGATGCAGCAAGAAGACCCTTGCCAGATGCCAGCATCACGCTCTAGGACTTCCAGTCTCTAGAACCATGAGCCAAATAAACTTCTATTGTGTACAATTTACCCAGTCTGTGGTATTCAGTTATAGCAACAGAACACAGACTAAGACATACCACTCTCACCATTAATTAATTCAGCAGATTAAAAAAAAATCTACCATATGCAAATCACCATACTAGGGGCCATGGAGAGAATAGGACATGGTCTAGTAGTCTAATATTAAAACTAAGAAGTCCATTAATAGCTTGAACAGAGCTAGTGTGTCATAAACGTCATTTCCAGGGTTCAGGAAACAATGATACAACAATTTAGAGAAGGAAAAAGTAACTTCTGGCTACATGATAAGGTAACATTTCATAAAAGAGATGATGTTGATCCTTGAAAAAGGGATCATATTTTAGTAGGCAGAGTTGACAGAGTCCGGCAAAAACTAAGAGCCAGAAAAGCCCAAGTCTGTTCAAGGGCTGTGAAGAAAGATGCATGAAGGTAAACAATGACAGAAAGGCTTAGAAAGGCAGGTAGGATCCAATTAGGGACAACTTTGGCAAGCTAGAATTTGAACCTTGTTCCAAATATATGAACTTCTTTGCCAAAGGCAGTGGTCAAGAGCCCAGGCTTCGGCATCAAATAGATTTGAGATTCGATCCTGATTCCACTTAGCTTTCCATCCTCAGGTTGATCATCTCTATCTCACAGGGATGTTATCAGGATTAAATATGACAGGGGTATGAAGTACTTACTCATTTGGAAAGCATTTATTGACCCTCCAACATGTATGTCTCAGACTCTGAGCTTTGTACTGGTGATACAGAGGTAAAGGCAGAAGCCGTGCCTTGAAGGAACCCATGAGCCAATGGTTAAGACACATAAGTAAACAGAAAATTACAGGACAGTGTAAGTAAGCACAGGTTCAGAGGACCTCAATAACTCAGATCAGGGAAGGGTGTGGTAAAGAAAGCTTACCAGAGGGGGTAGTCCCTGAGGCATCTAAAAGGAGCCTCCAAAGGTAGGTAGAAATAGAATTTATTTTCCAAGGGCTGATTATTAACCCTTATGTTATATTGTAGTTTCTAGCAGAAACAAACACTTAAAACTCTAAATGAATTTTTGCTGTTATTATTTTTCATATGTCTGGTTGATAGTTTTTGGCTTATTTCAAAGTCGGAAAAATAGAGATGGAGTAGAAGTAGCCTGTTTCTCAGCTGACCAAAGGGAAGAAGAAAAGAGTCTATTTTCAGTCACGCTAGCAGCGGAAGAAGTATGCAAGTCAAATCCCTGAGATGTGTGGTAAATAAAATACAGGGATGAAAGAGAGGTTGGCCTAACATGAAGTAGCAAATCTGGGTTCCTGTTTACAAGAAACCTGTTACAGACGTTTGTTGTGTGTTCAGCCCACATTTATTTCCTCTTCTGAAAGGAGGCCACGGTTTTGTTTTGTTTTGTTTTGTTTCTGGACAACCCCATCTTTCCCCCTTCTCATTTTATGTGTTCTGGTGAAGTTGACTCCGTTTGATTCTGGCTTCAGGAGTTGGCTGTAATTCAGGCCTGGCCAGTGAGAGCCTCACGTTGGCTGCAGTAATTGGGTCAGGGGTGGCATGACCCAATTAGAGCCAGTGAAGGGCAGTCTGGGACTTTAGCTGAGCCTGTAAGACAAGTATGGTTGGCTCCTGCTGGTTTGAATATGGGAAGCCGTAGGCTAGGAGCTGCCAGCAGCCATCTTCCCACCACTTGCCACCACTTGAAGCCTGCGACTGAAGCCAGCCCACATGGAGGAGCAGGGATCCTCACAGTAAAACACAAAGTACATGCAGGCAGGAAGATTGGCTTTATTTTTAAATCTTTTTATTGACACATCAATCTCATATAGAAAAAATGCAGAAAACAAATGTTTGGGTTAAACATTATTACAAAGTGAATACAACCATTTAACTACCACCCAGATCAGGAAATAGAACATTACCACAATCATGCCCTCCACCCGCTTCTTACCCTCTCTCCTTTTAACTATTAACACAATAGTTTTGGCAATTTTGGAATTTATAGAAATGGAATTAGATACTATGCGTTCTTGTGTGTCTGGCTTCTGTCACTAAACATTATTATATATGTCTTTGGTACATATATGCTTGTGTTCTATTGGGTATATTCCTAAGAGTAGAATTGCTAGGTCATGGAATGTGTGTATGTTCAGCTTTAGAACACATTGCCAAATTATTTTCCAAAGTGATTGTACCAATTTTCTCTTCTACCTTAGTATGCAGCTGTTGCTCCACATCTTAGGCAACATTTGATATTATCACTCATTTAAGTGTGGATGTATAGAATCTTATTGCATTTCCCTAATCACTAATGAGGCTGAATACATTTTCATACGTTTATCGGCCATTTGTATATCTTTTTTTGTGAAGTGCCTATTTAAGTATCTGGACCATTTTTCTATTGAGTTGCCTATTTTTTCTTTTTTGATTTGTAGGAAGTTTATAAATCTTTTATTTTTTAAAATATCCTGGATATGGGGCTGGCCCCGTGGCTCACTCAGAAGAGTGCGGTGCTGATAGCGCCGAGGCCGCGGGTTCGGATCCTGTATAGGGATGGCCGGTGCGCTCACGGGTTGAGCGTGGTGTGGACGACACCATGCCGAGGGTTGTGATCCCCTTACCAATCAAAAAAATAATAATAATAATCCCGGATATGAACCCCTTTTAGTTGCACACCCTCTCTGTGACTTGCCTTTCCATTCTCTTCATGATGGCATTTGATGAACAATTGTTCCTAATTTCAATGTACTTGAATTTGCCCATTTTTTCTCTTATGGTGGTTTTTGTACATGTGTGTCCTAGCCCTAGAGTAAAATATTCTTCTATGTTATCTTCTATAAGCTTTGTTATTTTCTCTTTCACATTTAGATAAACAATCCACATGGAATTAATTTTTGAAGTCGGGTGTAAGGTAGGAATCAAATTTCATTTTTTTTCTACATGGCTATCCAATTGACCCAATTGTTTATTTGAAAAGACCATTCCTTTTTTACTGCTCTGCAGTGTCACATTTTTCATAAACCAGGTGCCTATAAATTCATGGGACTGTTTCTGAACTGTCTTTGATGAGTCTATTTGTCTTTCCTTACTTATTAATACCTTACTACACTAATACCATACCACACTATATTGTAGTTTTATAATAAACATTGATAATCCATAGAGTAAGACCTCCTCTTTCATTCTTTTTAAGAGTGTTTTGGCTATTCTTAGCCCTTTGCATTTCCATATACATTTTAGAATCAGGTTGCTCTTTTCCACAAATAAACCTGTTGGGATTTTCATGGGGACTGCATTGAATCTGTAGATTAATTTGGGGAGATTGACATACTTACAATAAAATTTATAATGTATCAACATGGCATATATTTCCATTTATTTAGGTTATCTTCAATTTCTCTTAATAATGTTCTATGATTTTCTAAGTAGAGAGGTCTTGTGCTCTTTCATTACATTTATTCTTTAGGTATTTGAAATTTTTTTTGCAACTGTAAATGGTATCTTAAAGTTTAAAAAAATTTTCTGTTTCTTGCTGGTATACAGAAAAAAATTGATTTTTTTGTATATTGACCTTATACTCATATACTAGTTTTCCATTGCTGCATAACAGATTATCACAAACTTAGCGTCTTAAAAACACAAATTTATTATCTCACAGTTTCTATGAGTCAGAAGTCTAGGTACCCATTTGCTGAATTAGATATCTCCTTAGGATCGCACTAGGCTGAAATCAAGGTGTCAGCCAAGGCTGTGATCTCATCTCAGGTGCAGGGTCCTCTTCCAAGTCTACAGGTTATTTTCACAATGCAGTTCCTTGCAGTTGTATGACTGAGGTTCCTCTTTCATGCTGGCTGTCATCCAGCAGCTATTCTCAGCTTCTAGAGGCCACTACAATTTCTTATCATGTGACACTCTCCATAACATGACATTTTACTTCTTCAAGACCAGCAGGAAAGCATCTCTTTTGCTTCAAATATCTCTGACTTCTAATGTCTCTGGCCTCTAAACTCTCTTTCAAAAAGTCTCATCTGATTAGGTAAGGGCCACCAGGATGATCACCCTTTTGATTAACTCAAATTGAAAAGATCAGGGACTTTCACTACATCTGCAGTATTCCTTCACCTTTGCCATATACCATAGCCTAATCATGGGAGTGAAATCCCATCATATTCACAAGTCCACTCACATTTAAGAGGAGGTGTGTGTAACAGGAGACTGGAATCTTGGAGGACAACTTACAATTCTACCTATCACACCTTATATCCAGCAATTTTATTGGTTTTACTTATTAATTACAGTAATATATCTGTAGATTAATTTGGATTTTTAAAATATATATTCATATTATCTAAATGTAATAAGTTTTGGGCCAGCCCGGTGGCGCACTGCTGCAGTGCGCCGCTTGGGAAGTGCAGCGGCGCTCCCGCCGAGGGTTCGGATCCCACATACAGACCGGCCGCTCACTGGCTGAGCGAGGTGAGGGAGTGACACCGACGGTTGCGATCCCGTGGCCGGTCCCGGTCCGGTACGGGTGCGACACTGAGGGTTGCGATCCGTTGCCGGTCACGAAAAGACAAAAAGGAAAAAAATAATAATAATAAATAAATAAATAAATGTAATAAGTTTTATTTCTTCCCAATTCTTAAATCGTAAAAATTTCTTTTTCTTGCTTTGTTGCACTGACTAGAAGCTCTCATACAATGCTGAAAAGAAGTACTGATAGTGGGTATGCTTGTCTTTTGTACCATTATATATCCAGTGCCTAAAACAGAGCATGGAACATAGTAACTTTTCAATACATACTTTTATTTTATTTATTTTTTCTTAGCTGGCCAGTAAGGGGATCTGAACCCTTAACCTTGGTGTTATCAGCACCACACTCTATGCAGTGAGCTAACTGGCCAGCCCTCAATACGTATTTTTAAATGAATGATAGCAAAGCTGAGAGATGGGGAAAGATTGATCATTTGAGCTTCTAA
>NW_007741599.1:22550-24706 GCF_000696425.1 Galeopterus variegatus | reverse complement strand
AGTTCTATAACCATTAACTATAAACTTTTCTATACATTCATTTATTTGGGAAGAGAGCAAACATTAGGTTAAATGTAGAGAAAAGCATTGAAGGCTCCAGTGCTAGCACAAAATAAAATTAAGTGGAGGTCAAAGTACTGAGCACTTATGGATTCCCAAAGTGTTCAGAGCTGCAGTGGCTGGTTATAAATGATGGGAACAGTCCAGTGATGCTGCCCCTAAGACCAAGCACAGCATCAGTTAGCACCACACAATGGACAGCCCCTCTCTCTCACAGCTTTACTGAGAGCCTCTAAAGAGTGACAGCAGTGGAAAGCGAGATTGCGGGTGACCATCCAGGACACGTGCGGAGGGTCGACCCATTGCAGAGGGAAGGATCTGTCCATTTTGCTGTGGCTGAGTGTGGCCCGCCTCTGCCTCAGGGCTGGTATTTTCGCTCCCAGGCCTAGTTGGGATGCTTTTCACACCAAGCAGACTTTGTATATTCAGAAATGGAGTGTTTCCATTCCAGCTGACTTTGCTGAGAAGGCCGAGGAGCCACTTGGGGAATGCTAAGGAGCAGCCCCTCCCTGGCTCTGTCCATGCCAGGCCTCCTGGGCAGCTGCCCATGGAGCACACAAGCCAGCATCCTTTGAGGAGGCCCGGCCAGTCTTTGACCACTTGAGGCTGACACGACTCAGGGGGCCCCCTCAGGGTGCCCAGGTCTGCTGCTGTGAGCCCTTGAAGGCCAGCAAATGTCCTCCCCAGCCTTGTTCTTGCTTTCCCTGAATCGTTCCTGGGGCTTTGGGATGGTGCATGCTTCCCTGTTGTGGAGTCTCAGGCTCAACAGATTGATGGAGACTGAATCTGTTGGTGATGATCCACAAAAGTGTGTCGGTTAAACAGAGGCTGCTGGGATTCATCCCAGATGTTTGGGCAGAAGGGGGAGTGGGGGGCCATATAATGGGATTAAAGGATGATGTCGTAATAATTACTATAAGCACTGTCCCCTTTAAGTCTCACTAGGGCCCTCTGAGGTAAGTATTGCCCCACTAAACAGGTTACAAAACTAAGGCTCGGGTGGGTTGAATTAAATCCCCCCAGGCTTTGCCAGGACCCCGGAAGCCCTACCCTAGAGCCTGTCAACAAAGAATGTAGGCATGTGTGTGTCCCAATGGGTGTCTTCTGTTTTCCTCTGATTGTGCGATCTCATGTTTTATTGATTGCTACTGAAGATTGAATTCAGGTGTTTTGCAAATCCACATCATGACTTTATGGAAATAAGAAAAAGATACTTATTTCTCATGGTGGCTCAGACCTACTTTTTTATCCCTGTCCTTGCAGGCAGAGGCTCCTGACAAATATTATGGGGTACTTAAGGGGAGTTTGGGGGCCAGGAAACTTGGCTCTAGACCTGCTCCACTATTCCTCACCCATGGGACTGTGGGCGGGTCACCCAACCTTCCTCCGCCTCAGGTAGCTGCTGTTGCTATTAGTCACCCAGGAGGAACAAGGAAGCAGTCACCATGCATAATGTCCTGGGCAGTACATAGGCTGAGGAAGGAACAGGGAAGAGAAAGCAGGACACCTTTCACCAAAAGAGCGACAACAAAATTTTAAAATTTGACAACATCAAGTATTGACAAAAATATGGGGGAAGAGCTCTCATACAATTCAGATATAAATTGGCATGGCCATCTTGGAGGGGTAGTTTGGCGATATCATGTAAGATTGGAAATGTGGATGCTCTGACTCCCGTGTGTATTTCTGGATGAGTAGAAGTGGGAAAAGAGGCATGTACTGGCAAGTTCACCCCAATTCCAGGGTTGTGTGTAATTATGGGAAACTGCCACCAACCCAAATGCCCAGCAGTAGGGGCTGGGTAGAGTAAATGGGGCATGTTCTTACCGTGGGACACTTGGCAGTAGTTAAAAGCAGTGAACTAAATCTCCATGAAAAAAGATGAAATGTACAGTGTGATAGCATGTATGTAATCCTACCCCCCCCCAACAAAACATCATACATGTTATGACAACGTGGCACAAGACAGAGGCTGGAGGGAGGGAGGGAAAGAGAAGGACAGAGAGATGGAAAGCAGGAGTACATGAGAGCCTTGAGTATTAGACTAGACAGACACATGCCAAATCCATGAAAATTGCTTCTTCTGGGAGTGTTGA
>NW_007741599.1:18678-22282 GCF_000696425.1 Galeopterus variegatus | reverse complement strand
AGTATTAGACTAGACAGACACATGCCAAATCCATGAAAATTGCTTCTTCTGGGAGTGTTGAATGGAGCAAGGAGTATTTCACTTTTATCTGTGACACTGCATTATACATACAGTTATACACACAAGCATGTGCCAAGTGACAGCTTTAACACCCTGCAGTTTTGTGCATTGACATATTTATTCCTTGTGCTTTTAATCTTTTATTATTCAGAGAAATTAGAGAAACAATTTTAAAGGAAAAGGAGAGATTGGGGGAGGAACTTAGAGGGAAAAGAAAAAGGCTAGATGGCTAATCATTCATATTTTTAAGGTCAGGGTCTGATTTGACTTACTTTTGTAAAGCAATTTTATTTTCTTCAGAGAACGTTTTTAGCGGACCATTAGTTGCCTATGGTGTACACAGCCCACAGAACTGTCCACGGTACTAGTTCTTTACTAGGCACACAAATAAATCCCCAGTTACTCGAGTTTAATGATGTTCTCTCGGTTTGATGCGAATTCAGATCACCATCCTCTGGCCTATATAAGCCACAGAGTGTTGAAAGCAGATCAGCAGCACCTGGGAAGTACATTCAGAAACACAACTTTCCCCAGATATTCTAGGGTTTCTGCTGATCTAAAATTCCCAAGGCCAAAATAAGTCCAAAGGTCATGCCTGAGCTATTAAAAAATCAGCAAATTGCTGGAGTATTAGTGGAAAGGGGTGTCACTGTTTATTTTTTATAGGCCCAGAGGATTCCAAGAGCAGGGGAAATGCTCAAACCAAGACGGGAGAGATTACTGAGCTTATTGGCTACTGTCTGTGTCTGCTCTCAAAGCCCTGGAGCTGGGGATGTGGTCCATGAGAAGACAGTAGAGCTCCCTCTGTTTTTACTCTTGGGCTGTTTTAGTCTTTCTGTTTTAAGTCTTGAGCTGGGATCAATATGGCATCCTCTAGATTTGGGGCCAAGAGGTAAAGGAAAGGTGGCCCCAAAGCAATAACTTCAAGTCTAGAAGTCATCGATTCTTGAGGAATACTCTGATCTCTAATTTATCCCTCATGACTTAGAAAGTCTTGGCATACCTTCTTATACTTTTAAAAGAAGCCTACTGGTTTTGTTGACTCCAGACTTCTGTATGATATGATTCCTCTCAAATCTCCTTATTATATTTGGTCTGGCTAATGTTTTTCTTTTTCCCCCCCTCCTTCTTATGTTTATTTAAAAATACTTTAATAGGTAATACATACATATGGTTAAAAAATTAAGCTGCATGAAAGGTGCACATTGCTGTCATGACTACTATGATGATCATCATGACCTTTCTTAGGTGGTGAAAAGTTTGCTTACCAAGCTTATTCTCTGGCTGGCCAATTCTTTCCTGAGGCAGCCACTGTTACGAGTTTCTTCTTAATGATTCTTTGTGGATATATTTGAGTCATACATCATATATGTACATGTGTTCGTGGTTTTTTTTACACTAATGATGGTAATCTGCACTTACTTTTTTGTACCTTTTCTTACTTTTCAATATTTCTTATAGATCATTCCATATCAGTATGTGTTAGTCTTTCTCATTCTCTTTATGTGTTGCCTGATATTCATGTAGCAAAATGTTCTTCTCCAGTGCCCTTCTGTTGGATACTGAGGTTGTTTCCAAACATTTGAATCAGTGTTACCCCAAATAATCTTTTACCTGTGTGTGTAACATCTTTGTTTTCAGGTTCAAATTTATTTGTAACATATGTTCTGATGTTCGCAACTCCTGGGCCAAATTAAATTATATGTGCATTTTACATTTGGTTAGATATAAAAAATCGACCTACAAAGATATATCAATTTATGATTACACAAATTAATAGGGGCACTGTTTCCCAATCCCTCATCAACTCAGGTCATTGAAAATTCTAAACGATGTGTCTGCAAGAGTAGTGCTGTGAAACAAAAGTCATTTTTGGTTTAAATTCATGCCATATTTACAGTTGAAATGATATGTCTTGCATTTACTTCAAAATAATTCAGAATCCATTGGGGGTGGGGAGAGAGGGAGTTGGTGGGGGTATGTATGGAAAGGGATAAGCCACGTATTTTTAGCTGTTGAAGCCAAGGGTTGGGTACATGGCAGTTCGTTTTACCATGCTCTGTATTTTTGTAGGCGCGTACATTTCTTTATTCTTTCTGGGCGCATACATTTCTTTATTCTTTCTATAACAGAAATTTTCAAGCCAGATGTGAAACAGTTTCACCCTCTGACCTATAATAAAATTGGACTATAAATTATGAGTTTTTGTTTTTCTGCTTGCGTTTGGTAAAAGCTCATTGTGTGCAGGCAGCAGGCTAAGCCCCTGGCAGGGGCCATCTCACTCCTCACCACCCCCGCAAATGTTCTCATGGCTGTTGGACAGATGAGAAAACAGAGGTCCAGAGGGATAAAAGTGGCACAGCCAGGGAACCCAGACTTCCAACAGTGACATGCGCTTCTGCGTGGCTGTGACCTCCCCCCCCCCGGCACCCTGTTTGCCCAGCTCTGGGGGCACTTATCACTCTGAGGGTCTAGTTCCTAGACGTGCTCCAGTAGGGTGGGAAAGACCAGCACAGAAATAAATGCATTATATGAACTATACATTAGCAACACTTTTTAAAAAAAAAATAGATTGCATTTTTTAGAGCAGTTTTAGGTTTACACAAAAGTTGTGCTGAAAGTAAGAGTTTGCGTGTACCTTCCCCTGCCCCCACCCCACACCTTTTGTTTCCCCCAGTTTCTCCTATTGACATCTTGCATTGGGGTGCCACATTTGTTACAGTTGACAGACTGATATTGATGCATATTCAACTAAAATCCACAGTTTACTTTAGGGTTCCCTCCTGGTGGCATACGTTCTGTAGGTTTTGACACATGCATAATGACGTGCATCTACCATCACAGCATCATAGAGAATAGTTCTACTATCCTAAAAATCCCCTGTGCTCCTCCTGTTCATCCTTCCCTCCCCTGAGCCCCTGACAACCACTGATCATTCTACTGTCTCCAGAGTTTTGCTTTTTCCAAGAAGTCACATAGTTTAAATCACACAGTATATAGACTTTTCAGATTGGATTCTTTTACTTAACAATGTGCCTTGAAGGTCTGTTCCTCCATGTCTTGTCCTGTCTTGATAGCTCATTTCTTTTTTTTTTTTTTTTAATTTTTTTTTCCTTTTTGTCTTTTTTCGTGTCCGGCAACGGATCGCAACCCTCAGTGTCGCGCCCGCACCGGACCGGGACCGGCAACGGAATCACAACCTTTGGTGTTGCTCCCACACCTCGCTCAGCCAGTAAGCGGGAACCGGTCTGTACATGGGATCCGAACCCTCGGTGGGAGCGCCGCCGCGCTTCCCAAGCGGCGCACTGTAGCAGTGCGCCACCAGGCCGGCCCCTCATTTCTTTTTATTGCTGACTAATATTCCATTGTCTGCATATACCACAGTTTGTTTCTACATTTACCGATGGGAGGACATCCTGGTTCCTTCCCGTTTTTGGTACACAGTTTTAATATTTTCAAAATGGTTAGATTTTATACATGAGTCTCATTGCCGTTCAGATGCTCCCCATGACCTGGATCCCACCACTCTCTCCTTCCCCTCCCT